>NC_041217.1:108032381-108059946 GCF_002837175.3 Physeter macrocephalus
GTGGGAGTGTTTCCTTAATTTCACTTTCAGATTTTTCATCATTAGTGTATAGGAACACCAGAGATTTCTGTGCATTAATTTTGTATCCTGCTACTTTACCAAATTCATTGATTACCTCTAGTAGTTTTCTGGTAGCAACTTTTGGATTCTCTATGCATAGTATCGTGTCATCTGCAAAGAGTGACAGCTTTACTTCTTCTTTTCTGATTTGGATTCCTTTTATTTCTTTTTCTTCTCTGATTGCTGTAGCTAAAACTTCCAAAACTATGTTGAATAACAGTGGTGAGAGTGGGTAACCTTGTCTTGTTCCTGATCTTAGTGGAAATGGTTTCAGTTTTTCACCATTGAGGACGATTTTGGCTGTGGGTTTGTCATATATGGCAATTATGTTGAGGAAGTTTCCCTCTGTGCCTACTTTCTGCAGGGTTTTTATCATAAATGGGTGTTGAATTTTGTCAAAAGCTTTCTCTGCATCTATTGAGATGATCATATAGTTGTTCTTCTTCAGTTTGTTATATGGTGTATCAAGTTGTTTGATTTGTGTATATTGAAGAATCCTTGCATTCCCAGAATACACCTCACTTGATCATGGTGTATGATCCTTTTAATGTGCTGTTGGATTCTGTTTGCTAGTATTTTGTTGAGGATTTTTGCATCTATGTTCATCAGTGATATTGGCCTGTAGTTTTCTTTCTTTGTGACGTCTTTGTCTGGTTTTGGTATCAGGGTGATGGTGGCCTCATAGAATGAGTTTGGGAGTGTTCCTCCCTCTGCTATCTTTTGGAAGAGTTTGAGAAGGATAGGTGTTAGCTCTTCTCTAAATGTTTGATAGAATTCGCCTGTGAAGCCATCTGGTCCTGGGCTTTTGTTTGTTGGAAGATTTTAAATCACAGTTTTAATTTCAGTGCTTGTGATTGGTCTGTTCATATTTTCTATTTCTTCCTGGTTCAGTCTCAGCAGGTTGTCCATTTCTAAGAATTTGTCCATTTCTTCCAGGTTGTCCATTTTATTGGCATAGAGTTGCTTGTAGTAATCTCTCATGATCCTTTGTATTTCTGCAGTGTCAGTTGTTACTTCTCTTTTTTCGCTTCTAATTCTACTGATTTGAGTCTTCTTCCTTTTTTTCTCGATGATTCTAACTAATGGTTTATCAATTTTGTTTATCTTCTCAAAGAACCAGCTTATAGTTTTATTGATCTTTGCTATCGTTTCCTTCATTTCTTTTTCATTTATTTCTGATATGATCTTTATGATTTCTTTCCTTCTGTTAACTCTGGGGTTTCTTTGTTCTTCTTTCTCTAATTGCTTTAGGTGCAAGACTAGGTTGTTTATTTGAGATGTTTCCTATTTCTTAAGGTAGGATTGTATTGCTATAAGCTTCCCTCTTAGAACTGCTTTGGCTGCATCCCATAGGTTATGGGTTGTCGTGTCGCCATTTTCATTTGTTTCTAGATATTTTTTGATTTCTTCAGTGATCACTTGGTTATGAAGTAGTGTATTGTTTAGCCTCCATGTGTTTGTATTTTTTACAGATCTTTTCCTGTAATTGATATCTAGTCTCATAGCGTTGTGGTCAGAAAAGATACTTGATATGATTTCAATTTTCTTAAATTTGCCAAGGCTAGATTTGTGACCCAATATATGATCTATCCTGGAGAATGTTCCATGAGCACTTGAGAAAAATGTGTATTCTGTTGTTTTTGGATGGAATGTCCTATAAGTATCAATTAAGTCCATCTTGTGTAATGTATCATTTAAAGCTTGTGTTTCCTTATTTATTTTCATTTTGGATGATCTGTCCATTGGTGAAAGTGGGGTGTTAAAGTCCCTTACTATGATTGTGTTACTGTCGATTTCCCCTTTTATGGCTGTTAGTATTTGCCTTATGTATTGAGGTGCTCCTATGTTGGGTGCATAAATATTTACAATTGTTATATCTTCTTCATGGATCGATCCCTTGGTCATTATGTAGTGTCCTTCTTTGTCTTTTGTATTAGTTTTTATTTTGAAGTCTATTTTGTCTGATATGAGAATTGCTACTCCAGCTTTCTTCTGATTTCCATTTGCATGTAATATCTTTTTCCATCCCCTCACTTTCAGTCTGTATGTGTCCCTAGGTCTGAAGTGGGTCTCTTGTAGACAGCATATATACGAGTCTTGTTTTTGTATCCATTCAGCCAGTCTGTGTCTTTTGGTGGAAGCATTTATTCCATTTACAGTTAAGGTAATTACCAATATGTATGTTCCTGTTACCATTTTCTTAATTGTTTTTCTTTAGTTCTTCTAGGTCCTTGTTAAATGTTTCTTGCATTTTCTCTATTCTATTTCCAAGATTTTGGATCATCTTTACTATCATTATTCTGAATTCTTTTTCAGGTAGACTGCCTATTTCCTCTTCATTTGTTCGGTCTGGTGGGTTTTTACCTTGCTCCTTCGTCTGCTGTGTGTTTTTCTGTCTTCTCATTTTGCTTATCTTAGTGTTTGGCATCTCCTTTTCGCAGGCTGCAGGTTCGTAGTTCCCATTTTTTTTGGTGTTGTCCCCAGTGGCTAATGTTGGTTCAGTGGGTTGTGTAGGCTTCCTGGTGCAGGGGACTAGTGCCTGTGTTCTGGTGGATGAGGCTGGATCTTGTCTTTCTGGTGGGCAGGTCCACGTCTGGTGGTGGGTTTTGGGGTGTCTGTGGCCTTATTGTGATTTTAGGCAGCCTGTTTGCTAATGCATGGGGCTGTGTTCCTGTCTTGCTAGTTGTTTGGCATAGGGTGTCCAGCACTGTAGCCTGCTGGTCGTTGAGTGAAGGTGGGTCTTGGTGTTGAGATGGAGATCGCTGGGAGATTTTCACCGTTTCATATTACGTGGAGCTGGGAGGTCTCTTGTGGACCATTGTGCTGAATTTGGCTCTCCCACCTCAGAGGCACAGCACCGACTCCTGGCTGGAGCACCAAGAGCCTTTCATCAACACAGCTCAGAGTAAAGGAGTAAAAATAGAAAGAAAGAGAGAAAGAGAGAGAGAGAGAAAGGAAAGAAGGAAAGAAGGAAGGAAGAAAGAAAGGAAGGAAGGAAGAAAGAAAAAATAAAGATAAAATAAAATAAAGTTATTAAAATAAAAAATAATTATTAAGAAAACAATTTTTTAAAGTAAGAAAAAAAAAACCGATGGACAGAACCCTAGGACAAATGGTGAAAGCAAAGCTATACAGACAAAATCTCACACAGAAGCATACACATACACACTCACAAAAAGAGGAAAAGGGGAAAATTAATATATCTTGCTCCTAAAGTCCACCTCCTCAATTTGGGATGATTCGTTGTCTGTTCAGTAATTCCATAGATGCAGCGTACATCAAGTTGATTGTGGAGATTTAATCCTCTGCTTCTGAGGCTGCTGGGAGAAATTTCCCTTTCTCTTCTTTGTTCGCACAGCTCCTGGGGTTCAGCTTTGGATTTGGCCCCGCCTCTGCGTGTAGGTCTCATGAGGGCATCAGTTCTTCGCTCAGACAGGACGGGGTTAAAGGAGCAGCTGATTCAGGGGCTCTGGCTCACTCAGGCCAGGGGGAGGGAGGGGTACGGATGCGGGGCGAGCCTGCAGCGACAGAGGCCAGTGTGACGTTGCACCAGCCTGATGTGCGCCGTGCATTCTCCCAGGGAAGTTGTCCCTGGATCACGGGACCTTGGCCGTGGCGGGCTGCATAGGCTCCCAGGAGGGGAGGTGTGGATAGTGACCTGTGCTCGCACACAGGCTTCTTGGTGGCGCAGTAGCAGCCTTAGCGTCCCATGTCCGTCTCTGGTGTCTGCGCTGATAGCCGTGGCTCGCTCCTGTCTCTGGAGCTCCTTTAAGCAGCGCTCTTAATCCCCTCTCCTCATGCACCAGGAAACAAAGAAGGAAGAAAAAGTCTCTTGCCTCTTAGGCAGGTCCAGACCTTTTCCCGGACTCCCTCCCGGCTAGCTGTGGTGCACTAGCCCCATTCAGTCTGTGTTCACGTGCCAACCCCAGTCCTCTCCCTGCCATCCGACCAAAGCCCGAGCCTCAGCTCCCAGCCCCCGCCCGCCCCGGTGTGTGAGCAGACAAGCCTCTCGGGCTGGTGAGTGCAGGTCCTCACCGATCCTCCGTGCAGGGATCTCTCCGCTTTGCCCTCCGCACCCCTGTGGCTGCTCTCTCCTCCGTGGCTGCGAAGCTTCCCCCCTCCGCCACCCGCAGTCTCCGCCCGCAAAGGGGCTTCCTAGTGTGTGGAAACCTTTCCTCCTTCACAGCTCCCTCCCACTGGTGCAGGTCCCGTCCCTATTTTTTTGTCCCTGCTTTTTCTTCTTTCTTTTGCCCTACCCAGGTACGTGGGGGGTTTTTTGCATTTTGGGAGGTTTGAGGCCTTCTGCCAGCGTTCAGTAGGTGTTCTATAGGAGCTGTTGCGCATGTAGATGTATTTCTGATGTATTTGTGGAGAAGAAGGTGATCTCCGCGTCTTACTCTTCCGCCATCTTCTCAAATCCCCCGGCCTTGTTTTCTTTATGTTTAGAGATGTTTGACTATCATTTGCTCATTTTCCCTTTGTTTGCAGAAGATCTTTGAAGTCTTAATTTAAAAAATCCTTCTAAAAAGGATTTATATTTGTGTCTTTCAGATATCTGGGTGCACTACTGGTCTGAGACCACATATTTTTTCTTAATTCAAATAGATTTCCTTCATGTGATGGTTATTGTATTAACCAACAGCTTTTGTCTTTTGTCTTATTCCATCAGAGATGTTAAAACAGTCTCAGAGAAAAAACTTGCTTGACCTAGCTTGGGCAAGATCCCAACAACCAAGCCAAGCAACTATGGCCAAGGATTGGGGTAATACGTTTCAGGACTCAAGATCGATCAATCAGTGGTTATGAGATGGCTGGTAGCTTCTAAGGGAGCAACATGTATAAAATGATGGGTGAACAAACAAATAAATAGATTTCTGCTACATATGCTCTCTTTCCTATGATGTCCAAAAATTTGTACTACTTGGCTAACAGTGGCCTAACACACACCTATTTTATTGTTCTAGTAGTTTTAGAAACTTAAACTTGTGATTTAAACATTCTGAAAAACTTAGAAGGATGAAATTGAGCAGCTTACTAAACTTCTTTGGGCTTCTGCATCTTGAGAGTGAAAGTGTTAGAACCAATGAAGATCCCAGTATGAAAGCATTATTATTTTAGGAGTTACATATTCACTAATCAATGAATAAGAATTCACTCAATAGCCATGCATTTAACAGACGTTTGTGAATTCCTACTATGTGCAATACATTACACTAGGTATGATGAGAATGATTTTAATCAATTCTTTGTCAGGAAATTAATCTTTTCCCTTGAAATCTTGCTTATACTTCTAAAATGCATACTAAGTTTTATTAATATTGTAGCAAAGGCAAACTTTAGTACAATTCTGATTTTTAAAAATTCTTAAATTTTAAATTAGTGCTGTAATGTTTTTCTATACAAATATTGTGCAATATTGAATTTTGAGGAAGAATCAACAGAAATGATGAAGGAAACTGTGATATTGTTAGACTTTGGAATCACAAAACATTAAATAATTGTGTTTACATAGTAAAGAATTTGTTTTTATGCCATGTAAGATCCTATAAGATTCCAGGGGGACTAACCTCACTCAAAAGCAGTTTACAATTTTTACATTTAGTAAAGAGTTTGACAAATTTTTCAGTTTTATATCCATATCTGATTACTGTTGTCAGATATGCTGTGACTACTGGAATCATTTTTTAAAAAAAAACAAAACAGCAACTAGACCTAGAACCCAGTGCTTGCCTGTTAATTACTGTTATCTGGCAAGATTTATGTAACTTTCTTAGTCATAAGGTTAATGAACTTTGATTTAGAACTGGGTGACTTGGCAAACTTCCTGTAAAGATATAATAATACTTGGACTGTTAAGTGTAAATAAAGGCCTGAATGAATGTAAATTTACCATATTCACCTACACTAAACAACCTCTTATTCACCATATTTTTGAATATGAAGGTATGTAGAGAGGAGAACAAATTTTATATAATATTTTGTTAGCATGATTTATAACTGTTAAATATTTAAATATATGGTATTTGTTCCATACTGTACCATTAGTACATAGATGTTAGGGACAAGCCCCTTGGCCTTATTTTCTGCCGTGATCTCTCCACTTTCTGCTGTAGTCCTTTATGGTTGCTTCCTGTTCCCCAGCATGCCCAGCTCTTTTTGTATACTGGAGTCTTTGCCCTTGTTGTTTCCCCTTCCTGGAATGCCTTTTCTTTTTTGCTGCCTGGTAGAATCTCTCCCATGCTTCAAAACTCAATTCAAATGTTTCTTCTCTTGGGAGCCTACCGGATCAGTTGATCTTTTCCTCTTCTGTGATCCCACAGACACTTCTAATTATATAGATTATGTCACCTACAACAGTGAGATTTTGAAAACAAGCTCTGATTATGTTACTCCCATTTACTTTATTATAAAGTCCAAAATCCTTAGTGAGACTTGTAAGGCCCCCACCCCATTAAAATCCACATAACTTAATTCTTCAGCCGCATTTCCCACTCTGATCAGACTAGTCTGCCTGAGAATCTCCTCCCCAACTTTTTGCACATGTTGTTCTCTTTGCCTTGGACATTATTTTCTACCCTCTTGGTGAATCTCTACTCACCTCTTAAGTTTTAGCTAAAATTTTACTTTCTTGGAGAGACTTTCCACGACCCTTAGATTAGGTTAGTTCTCCATGATTTAAGTACCCAAAGCACTCTATACACTAAAATGGTGTATCTGATGCTGTCTTTTCCATTAGATTTCATGAGTATGCTTGCCTTGTTCACAGTTACATTTCTGTTAATCAAGCATGTGTCAGGTACTTCAAAGGCATTTGCTAAATATTTTTTTTGGTTAAATGAATGCAAGGATAAATTCAAGCCTTCATTTTGAGAGAAACCTTCTCACTCACCTCACTCTTTCTGTCTATATAATGCCAGACATGGAGTGGGCACTCAGTGATATCATTATATTTCATTTTCATAAACATGTTTTCTTTATTTATAACTTATTTGCAATGGAATGCTCAGAATTTTTCAGGTAAAGTTATTCCAATTATATCCTTTCAAGTACTTGAATATTTTCTATAAATACCTTGTTGAATATTCAGAAATTTTTTCAGACCTCCTGGTGAATCCTCAAACACGTTTGTTATTTCCTCCTACTGTGCCTGATCTACAAAATTTGGAGACTTCTCCCCATCTAGGCCTCTATTTAGGTGATCTCATCCAGTCTTGTTGGCTGATGACTCTCAGACTTGATGAGTATGTACTGGAAATTCCAGATTGATATGACCTAATTATCTTCTTGACATCTTTATTGGAATGGCTATTAAGTATCTTAAACCTGACATGTCCTAAACAGAGTTTAAGTATTTTTTATTTCTTGACAATAACACATTCTTATTCTCTTAGAAAGACATGGATGATCTTTGGTCACAATAAACAGTAACAGCTGATCAGATGTTATACCCATCCCAGTGGATCAGTGACAGCTTCCTACTAGGACTAACACCTTTAAAAGCCAGCCAACCAGCAACAGCCTAACTTCAGTGACCATACTCTGGGCTATAGGTCAGTTAATCCCTAAATGCTCCCACTTGTGATATTCCACCATTTCCTGAACTACTTTCTCTTGTAACCCCAAATGATAGTGGTTTGTTTTCTTCAGAGGCTTCACCTGGAAACAAAACTCTTTTTTGCTTAACACACACAAGAGTCCAATTTTGCTTTCACTTGCTTAATGGAGGCCTCTTCAATTTACACCCTTCGATCATGATACTTTCCCAGTTTTCTTCATCCCATTATGGCATCATCATCTTTGATTCTTCTCTTTAGCTTGCATAGCACATCTTACATATCAGTAACTTCTGGCAACTGTACCTTCAAAATTTGTTCTGAATCTATCCAGTAGAGCATAATGGTTAAGTGTATGAATTGAAGCCAGACTACCAGCTTTTCTACTTACTACACAAGTCACTTGAGCTTTTTGTACTTTAACATTATAACAGTACCTAATAACAGTACCTACTTCATATGATTAGTGGGAGGATGAAATGAACCAATGCACACAAAGTACAGAGAACAGTGCCTGGCACATAATAAATGTCATATACACATTAACTATTATCATTGTGATTACCACACTCATCCAAGCTACTATTATCTCTGCAATAACCTCTTAATTAGTGTACCTGCTTCCATCATTGTCTGGCCAAAATCCAATTTCCTCGTAGTAACTAGAATGATCTGTTTATAAAATCAACTTTATTAAAGTATAATTGACATATAAAAATGTATCCATTTTCAGCATACATTTCTGTAAATTTTGAAAACTTATACACCCATGTAACTATAATCACAGTCAAGGTATAGAACATTTCCATTATGTCAAATAGTTCCCTAGTATCCCCTTTTAGTCAGTTCTCCTTTCCCAACCCCAGCCCTGGGCAACCACTAATCTAATTTCTGCCAGTGTATTAGTTTTTTATACTTACTAGAATTTCATAAATGGAATTGTACATTATGTTTTTTGGTGTTTTGTTTTTGGTGTCTGGTTCCTTTCAGTCAGCATGTTTTTGAGATTCATCCATATTGTTGCATATTGTTCACTACTATTTATTGTTGAATAGAATTTCACTGGATGAATAACCTATAATTCACTTATCCATTTACCAGTAGAAGAACATTTATTTTTTCCTCCTACTTTTTGGTTATTATGAATAAGACTGCAATAAACATTTGTGTAAACTCTGAGTGGACAATAAAAAATTGTTTAAAGTTTTTGACTTTTATTAATAACACATTTTTAACAAGTCTTTTAGTGCACATGTGCACATATTATTTTGGGGTATATAATTAGGAGTGGCATTTCTGGGTCATTGGGTATACATATGTTCAACTAGAGTAGATAATGCTCAAAGGTTTTTTGAAGTTTATTGCCCATATTTGATGAAAGGTATGAATCTACATATCCAAGAAGATCAAACCTTAAATAGAATAAATTCAGAGATTTATGCTGAGAAACATACAAGAAATTTTTCAATAAGATTAAGAGCTGATTTCTCATCAGAAACCACAAAAGCCAGAAGGCAGTGGGATGATTTAACCAAAATGATGAAAGAAGAAAACCTGATGATTAAGAATTCTATATAGCAGCAGTCCCCAACCTTTCTGGCACCAGGGACTCGTTTTGTGGAAGACAAGTTTTGCACAGACAGGGGGAGGGGATGGTTCAGGCGGTAATGTGAGCAATGGTTCAGGCTGTAATGCAGGCGAGGGGGTGTGGCAGATGAAGCTTTGCTTGCTTGCCTCCTGCTGTGCAGCCCAGTTCCTAACAGAACGAGGACCAGTACCAGTCCATGGCCCAGGGGTTGGGGACCCCTGCTATATAGGGCAAAAGTATCCTGAGGAAGTGGAAACAACCCAAATGTCCATCAAATGATGAATAGATAAACAAAATGTGATTTAGCCACACAATGGAATATTATTTAGCCATGAAAGTAATGAAGTACTGTTATATGCTATAACATAAATGAACCTTAAAACCATTATGCCAAGTTAAAGAATCTAGACACAAAGGCCATGTATTTTATGATTCCATTTATATGAAATGTCTAGCATAAGTAAATCCATGGTGACAGAAAGTAGCCTAGTCATTACCAGGGCCTTAGGGGAGGGGAGAAGAAATAGGAAGTGATTACTTAATGGGTATAGGATTTCTTTCTGGGGTGATGAAATGTTCTAGTGTTAGATAATGATGATGGTTGCACAACATTGTGAATGTACTAAAAGACACTGAATTGGATTAGTTGCATTCTACATTATAAAAAATCAATTGAAAAGAATATGTCTTCAGTGGTAGGATTTTTAAGACCATGGCACCTGGAGTTAACTCTAGCAACAAAGTTTTTCTAATCTCAAATATTACCACATGGCTGCCTACTTAATGTATAGTTAAGGCTTTACACTTTAAAATATTTAAACTGGTAAATTTATATTATGTGAATTTTAACTCAAATTTTAAAATTAATGATAGTATTCAATTATAAATTAAAGAATAAAATAAATATTTCTGAGTCCATGTGATATGAATAAAGATAGGGGGAAAGGAGAAAGGAGAAATCTTATTTAAAGCATTGCAATGAATAAATATAGAAAGAATGAAAAAATGGAAATCACCATTAGAACATCATGGTAATATTGTTGCAGGCAAACCTGTCTTTTCATGTGCTTATTTACCACCTGTATATCTTCTTTGGTGATCTATTTCTGAATAGATCTGTTCAGATTCTGTTGCTCACTTTTTACTGAGTTGTTTATATTTTTAATGTTGAGTTACAAGTTCTTTATTGGATATGTTAAAATATTTTTTCCCCAGGGTGTCTTTTGCAGAGCAAAATTTTTCATTTTTTAAAAGTCGAGTATCAAATTTTTTTAATAGATCATGCTTTTGGTTCATATCTAAAAACTCATCTCCAAACCAAAAGCATATAGATTTTCTAATTGCTTTTCTTCTAGAAATTTTATAATTTTATGTTTTATATTTAGATCTATGATCCATTTTTGAGAATTTTTGTGTAAGGTCTTAGATATGTATTACAAATATTATTACTTTTTTTGCCTATGGACGTCCAATTTTTTCAACATTATTTGTTGAATTGATACTTTCTCCTTTAAATTGCCTTTGCATTTTTTGTCAAAAATCAGTTGACTGTATTTGTGTAGGTCTATTTCTGGACTCTTTATTCTGTTACACTTATCTTTGTGTCTATCTTTTTGCCAATACCACACACCCCTTTGATTACTGTAGTTTGATTGATTGGTTGACTGTGGATCAATTCCTTTTCTCCCTGTAGCTTTATTGAGGCATGATTGGCAAACAGAGTTGTAAGATATTCATTTATTCATTAAAAAAATCTAAAATCTAAATGTATTGTATATATAAATTTAAATTGTGTAATTTAATATATATATGTTAATTAGATATATTTATATATTGTAACCTGATTGCCATTGTACCAATAATTAGCACCTCTATCATGTTATATAATTATTCTTTGTCTTTAGTAGTTGGAATAATTAAATTCTAGCCTCTTAGCAAGTTTGATGATTATAATACATTATTCACTATACTGCATATTAGATCTCTGGGGTTTATTTACTACTTGTTGTAAGTTTGTACCCTTAAACATCTCTCCTGTCCCCCTAACCCCCATCCCCTAATAACTACAATTTTATTCTCTGTTTTTACAGTTTTGGCTTGTTGAAATTCCACATATAAGTGATATCATACAGTACTTGTCATTCTCTGATTTATCTCACTTAGCATAATATTCTCATGGTCCATCCATGTTGTTATAAATGACAAGATAGTTCTATTTTTAGTTTTTTGAGGAAATTCCCTTTTCTCCACAACCTTGCCAACAGTTATTATTTGTATACTTTTTGCTGATAGTCATTCTGACAGATGTGAGGTGATATCTCATAGTGGTTTTGATTTGCATTTTTCCAATGATTAGCAGTGTTGGTCATCTTTTCATGTGCCTGTTGACCACTTGTATATATTCTTTGGAAAACATGTCTATTCAGGTTTTATGCCCATTTTTAAATTGGATTGTTTGTCTTTTTGATATTGAGTTGTAGAGCTGTTTATATATTTTGATTATTAACTCCTCATTGGTCATATCACTTGCAGATATTTTCTCTCATTCAGTAGGTTGTCTTTTCATTTGGTCAGGAGTTTCTTTTGCTATGCAAAAGCTTTTAAGCTTAGTTAGGTCCCATTTGTTTACTTTTGCTTTTGTTGCTTTTTTTAGGAGACAGATCTAAAAAACAATAATTGCTGCAATTTTTGTCAAAGAGTGTTCTGCCCCTATTCTCTTCTAGGAGTTTCATGGTTTCAGGCTTTATTACATTCAGATCATTAATCCATTTTGAGTTTATTTTTGGATATGATGTTCTAATCTCATTCTTTTACAGGTAGCGGTCCAGTTTTCCCAGCACCACTTATTGAAGAGGTCGTCTTTTCTCCGCTGTATGTTCTTGTCTCCTTTGCCATAGATTAATTGACCGTAAGTTTGTGGGTTTATTTTTGGGCTCTCTATTATGTTCCACTGATCTATGTGTCTGTTTTTGTGCAATACCATTCTGTTTTTTTTTGTTTGTTTATTTGTTTTGCGGTACGTGGGCCTCTCACTGTTGTGGCCTCTCCCATTGCGGAGCACAGGCTCCGGACACACAGGCTCAGCAGCCATGGCTCATGGGCCCAGCTGCTCTGCAGCATGTGGGATCCTCCCAGACTGGGGCACGAACCTGTGTCCCCTGCATCGGCAGGCGGACTCTCAACCACTGTGCCACCAGGGAAACCCCCATTCTGTTTTGATTACTGTAGCTTTGTAGTATAATCAGAAGTAAGGAAGCATGATACCTCCAGCTTTGTTCTCTTTTCTCAAGATTTCTTTGGCATTTCAGGGTCTTTTGTGTTTCCATATAAATTTTCGGATTATTTGTTCTAGTTCTGTGAAAAATATCTTGGGTATTTTGATAGGGATTGCATTAAACCTGTAGATGCTTTGAGTAGTATGGATATTTTAACAATGCTAATACTTCCAATCCATGAACACAGGATATCATCTTCAATTTCCTTCATCAGTGTTTAATAGTTTTCAGAGTATTAGTCTTTCACCTCCTTGATTAAATTTACTTTTAAATATTCTGTTCTTTAAAAAAAATTTTATTGAAGTATAGTTGATTTACAATGTTGTATTTCTATTCTTCTTGATGCAATTTTAAATGGGATTTTGTTTTTTTTTTTGCTTTCTTTATCTAAGGATAATTTTCTTTATTTCTTCTTCAGATGTTTCATTCTTAGTGTATAGAAATGCAACTGATTTCTGTATGTTGATTTTGTATCCTGCAACTTGACTGAAATTTTTTATTAGTGCCAACAATTTTTGGTTGAGTCTTTGGGATTTTCTATGTACAGAATCATATCATCTGCAAATAACAACAGTTTTACTTCTTTCTTCCTGATTTTGATACATTTTATTTCTTTTGTCAAATTGCTCTAGCTAAGACTTCCAGTAAAATATTGAATAGGAGTGGGCATCCTTGTTTTGTTCTTGATCTTATAGGAAAAGCTTCCCATTTTTCTCTACTGAGTACAAATATTAGGTGTAGGTTTCTCATACATGGTCTTATTATATTGAGGTATGTTCCTTCTATACTCAGTCTGCCGAGGGTTTTTATCATGAAAAATGTTGTATTTTGTCAAATGCTTTTTCTGCATCTATTGAGATAATCATGTGATTTTTATCTTTCATTTTACCAGTGTGATATATTACATTTATTGATTAATGTGTGTGAAACCATCCTTGTATACCAGGGATAAACGTCACTTTGTCGTGATTTATAATCCTTTTTATGTGTTCTTGAATTGGGTTTGCTAATATTTTAGGAATTTTTGCAATCTATATTAATCAGGGATATCGGTCTGTAGTTGTCATTTCTTGTGGTGTCCTTATCTGTCTTTGGTGTCAGCATAATGCTGGCCTCATAGAGTGAGTTTGGAAGTATTCCCTCTTCCTCAATTTCTTGGAAGAGTTTGAGAAGGATTGGTGTTAATTCTTCTTTGAATGTTTGGAAGAATTAATCAGTGAAGCCATCTGGTCCTGGAGTTTTCTGTGTTGGGAGGTTGATTACTGACTTAACCTCTTTACTAATTATCATTCTGTTCAAATTTTCTATTTCTTCCTGATTCAGTCTTGGCAAGTTATCTGCTTTTAGAATTTTATCTAATTTGTTGGCATATAATTGTTCATAATAGTATCTTTGAGCCTATGAATTTCTATAGTATCAGTTTTCATGTTTTCTTTTTCATTTCTAATTTTATATGTGTTTTCTCTCTCTTTTTTTCTCAGTCTAGCTAAAGGTTTGTCAATTTTGTTTATCTTTTTGAAGAACAAGCTCTTGGTTTTATTAATCCTTTCTATTGTTTTACTGGTCTCTATTTCATTTACTTCCATTCTGATCTTTATGACTTCCTTTTTTTCTGCTAATGTTGGGCTTAATTTGTTCTTCTTTTTCTTGTTCCTTGAAGTGTAAAGTTAGGTTGTTTATTTGAGATCTTTCTAATTCTTAATATTGTATGTATTTATTGCTATAAACTTTCCTTTCAGAATTGCTTTTGCTGCATCTCATAATTTTGATATGTTTTATTTCCATTTTCCCTTGTTTTGAGATAATTTTTTATTTCTCTGTTGATTTCTTCTTTTACCCATTGGTTGTTCAGAAGGGTATTGTTTAATTTCTACATATTTGTGGGTTTTCCAGCTTTCCTCTTGTTGATAACTTCTAGTTTCATACCATTGTGGTCAGAAAATATAGCTGGTATGATTTCAGTCTTAAATTTGCAAAGATTTGTTTTGTGTTCTATCACATGTTCTATCTTGACAATGTTCTGTGTGCACTCAAGCAGAATGTATCAATATATTCTACTGCTGTTGGGAGGAATGTTCTATGTATGTCTGTTAAGTCCATTTGTTCTGGAGTATGGTTCAATTTCAATGTTTCTTTGTTCATTTTCTGTTTGGATGGTCTATTCATTGCTGACAGTGGGGTTTTGAAGTGTCCTACTATTGTATTGTCCTATTATTGTATTGTTGTCTCTTTCTCCCTTTAGATCTGTTAGTATTTTCTTAATATATATTAGTACTCTGATGTTGGGTGCATATATATTTATAATTCTTGTATTTCATGATGTTTTGACCCTTCTATTATTGTATAATGACTTTCTTTGTTTCTTATTACCATTTTTGGCTTGAAGTCTATTTTGTCTGATATAATTTTGGCTATACTCACCTTCTTTTTGTTTGCACTTTTAAAGATATCCTCTTTAATCTCTTCACTTTAAGCCTATATGTATCTTTAGAGCTGAAATGAGTCTCTTGGAGGCAGCATATAGTTGGTCTTATTTTTTTATTCATCCAGCCACTCTGTGCCTTTTGATTGGTGAATTCAATCCACTTATATTTAGAGTGATTATTGATATGTAAGGAGTTACTACTGTGATTATGTTGCTTGCTTCTGATTTTGTAAAATTGTGATATATCATGATGATTTAAAATATGTATGTTTTGTGAAAGAATTCCCCTCATCTAGTTAAACACATCCATTACCTCATATACTTATCTTTTTGTGTGTGAGAAATTTATGTTGTACACTCTTAGCAAATTCCAATTACACAACAGTGTTATTTATTATATTTATCATGTTATACATTAGATCATCAGACCCTATTCATTTTGTAGCTGAAAATTTGTACCCTCCTACCTGCCTCTCCATATTTACCCCAGTTCCCACCCCCCCAC
Organism: Physeter macrocephalus; assembly: GCF_002837175.3. Classification (NCBI taxonomy): domain Eukaryota; kingdom Metazoa; phylum Chordata; class Mammalia; order Artiodactyla; family Physeteridae; genus Physeter; species Physeter macrocephalus. The sequence goes on from NC_041217.1 coordinate 108,047,788, forward strand.
CAGCTGCTGGCAACCACTTTTCTACTCTCTGTTTCTATGACTTTGACTTTTAAAAATTTAGGTTCCACATATAAGTAATACCATGCAGTATTTGTCTTTCTCTGTCTGGCTTATTTCACTTAGCATAATGCCCTCAAGGTCCATCTGTGTTGTCACAAATGACAGCACTTCGTCCTTTCTCATGACTGAATAATATTCATTGTATATACCTTCCACATCTTCTTTATCCATTCATCTGTTGACACACACATTGTTTATATATCTTGGTTATTATGAGTAATGCTGCAATGAACATGGCGGTGCATATATCTTTTTGAGTTAATGTTTTCATTTCCTTTGGATAAATGCCCAGAAGTGGAATTGCTGGATCATATGACAATTCTATATTTAATTTTTTGAGGAAACTCCATACTGGTTCCATAGTGTCTGCACCACCCTCAACAGTTCACAAGGGCTCCCTTTTATCCATATCACTGCCAACACTTCTTATGCCTTGTCTTTTTGATGATAGCATTCTAACAGGTATGGGATGTTATCTTATTGTGGTTTTGATTTGCATTTCCTTGGTAGTTAGTGATGTTGAGCACTTTTTCATATACCTGTTGGTCATTCGTATGTCTTCTTTTGAAAATGTCTATTCAGTTCCTCTACTCATTTTTAAATTGAATTTTTTCTATTGAACTATATGACTTATTTATATATTTTGGATGTTAACCCCTTATCAAATATATGATTTACAAATATTTTCTCCCACTCAGTAGTTTGATCTTTCATTTTGCTGATGGTTTCCTTTGCTCTGCAGAGACTTTTTGGTTTGACATAGTTCCACTTGTTTATTTTTGCTTTTGCTGCCTTTGCTTTTGCTGTCAAATCCAAAACATCATTACAAAGACCAATATTAAAGAGCTTACTTCCTATATTTTCTTCTGGTTTTATAGTTTCAGGTCTTAATTTAAGTCTAATTTATTTTGTGTTGATTTTTATGTATGGTGAAAGATAGTCATCCAGTTTCATTCTTTTGCATATGGCTGTCCTGTTTTCCCAACACCATTTATTGAAGAGACTATCCTCTCCCCATTTTATATTCTTGGCCTCTTTGTCATAAATTAATTGAACATATATACATGGGTTTATTTGGGGTCCTTCTATTCATTGCTTTGATCTATGTGTCTGTTTTTATGCCAATGCCAAACTGTTTTGATTACTATAGCTTTGAATATAGTTTGAAATAAGAAAGTGTGATGTCTCCAGATTTGTTCTTCTTTCTCAAGATTGCTTTGGTTATTTGGGGTCTTTTTGTGGTTCATACAAATTTTAGAACTCCCCCCGCCATTTCTGGTAAAAAAAAATGCCACTGGAATTTTGATAGGGATTGTACTGAATTGCTTTGGGTAGTATGAACATTTTAACTATATTAATTCTTCCAGTCCATTAGCATGGAATATTTTTCCATTTATTTGTGTCTTCTTCAATTTCATCAATGTCTTATAGTTTTCAGTCTACTGTTGTTTTATATTGTAGTAGGTCTTGAAATCAGACAATGTGAGTCCTCCAACTTTCTTATTTTTCGAAAAAAAAAATTTGGTTACTCTAGTTACTTGCAATTTCCACATAAGTTTTAGGATTGTCTTCTCACTTTCTACCAAAAAACCTGGTGAGATTTTGTCAAACTTACTGGTAATTTTTGGGAAAATTATCATCTTAGCAATATTGAGTCTTCTGGCATAAATATGATTTATTGCTCCATTTATTTAGGTCTTCTCTAACTTCTCGTAGCATGTTTTGTAGTTTGTGGTGTACAAGTTTTTTTTACAGTTGTTATATTATTTCTATATTTCATATTTTGATATTGTTATAAATGGCATTTTAGAAGTTTTTCAATTTTTTTGCTAGTGTATAGAAGTATGATTGATATTTTTGAAAATTGTTATTGTATAATGCAACCTTGCTAAAATCACATATTAGTTTTATAGCTGTTTCGTAGAAGAGGTTGGATTTTCCACATAGATGATCATGTCACTTGCAAACAAGGAGAGTTTTACTTCTTTTCTAGTCTCAATGACTTTTATTTCTTTTCTCAGGTTATTGCACTGCTAGAATCTCCAGAGAAATATTGAGTAGAAGAGGGAAGGTTGATTTGAATTGCCAAATCAGCATTACTATAAGTGAAAATCCATACTGATGTTTTTATAAACCTTCCAGATGATTTTAATATTTACCCAGTATGGAGATATATTAACATACACAAAATTTCATTACTGTTGAGATATACTAAACTGCTTCACTGTCTCCTCATGCACTTGGTTTCAGTTCCTTGGACATGCCAAGTTTATTACCATATTAGAAATAGGGGGCTTCCTTGGTGGCGCAGTGGTTGAGAGTCCGCCTGCCGATGCAGGGGACACGGGTTCGTGCCCCGGTCTGGGAAGATCCCACATGCCACGGAGCAGCTGGGCCCATGAGCCATGGCCACTGAGCCTGCGTGTCCGGAGCCTGTGCTCCGCAAAGGGAGACACCACAACAGTGAGAGGCCCGTGTACCGCAAAAAAAAAGAAATAGGGGTAATGTTTGATATAGGGAACCACAGGATGAGCAGGAATCACGTTCTGTTTCTTGCTTTTGTTTCTCTCATCATGTTAGCATCCATCTTCCAGACTGACTTTCTCCACAAGTCAAGAACCTTGGCTGCTGACAGTTCTAGGCTCATGTCTTTCCAGCTTCACCACCTGAGAAAAAAGAGCTTATTATCACCTACCTCAGCTTAAACAAGCATGGCAAAGGACTCTGGTTGCATTGGCTTAAGCCATGTGCTCACCTTCTGAACCAATCTGTGTGGCCAGGGTGTTAGGACTTTGTGACTGGCATGTCCAGTGTTAGGTGCCATGGCAAGGGAGGAAAGGTCCTAAATCACTCATTTAGGCTACATGTTAGAGTAGGGAATGAGGCAAGGGGAGCAATGGTGCTCCATAAGGAAAGTGAGTGATAACAACATGGCCAAGTCTTAAATCACTGAGAACTTAGGCGTTTCCTTGGTTTATGTCTTATACAGTTCTCAAGAGGTTCTTTCATAATGTTTCATGTATGAGATGTTAATACTTATTATTTTGAGGATATGAAGTAGAATAAGCTCAGAAGAAGCATTATACTGCTCAGCACTCAGTCATGTCCATCCCTGCCAGGCCTTGTCAGCTTAACACACCTTCCTTGGTTGAGCATACTGGCACTGCTGGACCTCTGCTGATGGTCTCTCTTTTAACATCTTTTCTAGGTTTCCCTACCTCATGGAGGGCTAAGAACTTTGCTCCCACACAAGGAACATTTGGAATGTTAGATTCCGGAGGATATACACACAATAGCACTTAATAAATATTTGTCATATTGAATTGAACCTGAAAAAATGAATTTACTAATGTGACGTAGATAATGAAGGAGGGGAATAGGGAGTCCAAGGTAAGCCATAGGGGAGCTTTGCACAGGCAGGTAAGCTTGAACACAGTGATATAAAAATCACTTCAAATAAATAGCTGCTTTACACCTGCATGAACCTGCAAGAGATTTTCTATGACAGCAACCAGATGAAGAGTTTATTAGCATCTCCCCTTCACTGGGCCACATTCTGTTGCCAAGAATGCTGATGAATGCAAATTAAAATGGCAAGATACCACTACATACCCATTAAAATAACTCAGTGAAACAGACAATTTTCTAGGAAAATACAAATTAGCACAATAGAATCAATCATAGGAAACCTGAATAGACCAAGAATTAACTTTTACTCAGTTAATCAATAAGAAAAAGATACTCCACTTGAGAAAATGAGTTAATGACATACTTTTTTGTCAGGTTGACAAAAATTTTAAAAGGACAGTAATATATACTTTTGGTGATAGTTTAGGGAGGCAAATACTGTCATATACAGTTGATAATAAAAAGAGTTGCTAATACTTTCTTGTGAATAAATTGCCAATGTTAATCAAAAAGGGAAAATGGTTTTTTTTGGTCTCTGAAAATTTTCTTTTAGAAATTCTCCTAACCAACTAAAGATGTAAATTAAGATTTTACTATAGGCATGTTAATCATAAAGAATATTATTTTAAAAGAGTGAAAAAATAGAAAGATTCTAGATTTCCTTGTATAAATTTTATTATATGAATATATGATCATTAAAAATGAACTGATATTTCAGTATGTTAATGATAGAGTGTTGAATTTAAAAGCTCTTATTATACTCTAAAGGAATCAACAAAATGCAACTACACATAACAATATAGTTATCACAAAGATATTTCACTAAAAGAAGTCAATCACAAAAAAATATGTATTATATTATTCCACCTATATAAAGTACATAAACAGGTAAAAACAATTTTGCTGTTAGAAATCAAGATAATGTTTAACTTTGGGGGAGATAATGACTGGAGGAGAACAGAAAGGGGTCCCTGGGGATGATAGTAATGTTCTTTTCTGAGTAGTCGTCCTGATTGCATGAGTGTGTTTGTGAAAATTCTTCTAGCAAATGACAGAAGCCAAGGTTTTCATGTACTAAGCTCTAAAGAGGAGCCAGAAAAGATATAAATAAGATATTATGTAACATAAATACTTTAAATAACCCTCCTTGGCCTGATTCTAAATCCTCATACAAAAGGACATTGATAAAATAACCAGTTCATTCTTCTCTTATCTCTTCATTCATTCAACATTTAATTATTGAGAATTTCCTGTGTGCCAAGTCCGCTTCTAGTTAATGAAGTGAGGAAAACCATTAGGTCACTGCTCTCATGGAATTTATATTCCAGCTGGGAAGATAAACAATAAACATTGTAACATTCCATTGAAAATTAATATGTATCTGTGTTAAAAGCTATACAGAGACTAATCCTTTGTCAGTTGCTTCATTTGCAAATATTTTCTCCCATTTTGAGGGTTGTCTTTTCATCTTGATTATGGTTTCCTTTGCTGTGTAAAAGCTTTTAAGTTTCATTATGTCCATTTGTTTATTTTTATTTTTATTTCCATTACTCTAGGAGGTGGGTCAGAAAGGATCTTGCTGTGATTTATGTCATAAAGTGTTCTGTCTACGTTTTCCTCTAAGAGTTTTATAGTGTCTGGCCTTACATTTAGGTCTTTAATCCATTTTGAGTTTATTTTTGTGTATCGTGTTAGGGAGTGTCCTAATTTCATTCTTTTACATGTAGCTGTCCAGTTTTCCCAGCACCACTTATTGAAGAGGCTGTCTTTTCTCCATTGTATGTTCTTGCCTCCTTTGTAAAGCAGCCCATGTAGCTCTTTATCAAAAAAAACAACCCAATCCAAAAATGGGCAGAAGATCTAAATGGACATTTCTCCAAAGAAGACATACAGATAGCCAACAAATACATGAAAAGATGCTCAACATCACTAATCATTAGAGAAATGCAAATCAAAACCATAATGAGGTATCACCTCACACCAGTCAGAATGGCCATCATCAAAAAATCTAGAAACAGCAGAAACCGGTTGGAACCTGCGACGTCTTGTAGTTGTCTGAAGATTCTTCAATCACTCTGTCAAGTGACACAGATGTTTCTCTTTCTTCATATGATGAAGATCAGGGATCTAAACTTATCCGAAAAGCTAGAGAGGCACCATTTGTCCCCACTGGAATGGCAGGTTTTGCAACAATCGTTGCATATAGATTATATAAGTTGAAGAGCAGGGGAAATACTAAAATGTCTGTTCACCTGATCCACATGCGCGTGGCAACCCAAGGCTTTGTTGTGGGAACAATGACTCTTGGTATGGGCTATTCCATGTATCGAGAATTCTGGGCAAAACCTAAACCTTAGAAGAGGAGACGTTGTCTTGGTCTCATTGGTGGTGCTTGCTTTAGTTAGACATCTCATATTGAGGTTATATGTTTATGTTGAAAATAAATTCTTTGAGTCGGACAATAGCATGGTAATTTGAATACTGGCTTCCTTTCTTGCAGGCTTGATTTGCTTGGTGACCAGGTTACTGGTGACTAGTTTACTAGCTAGGTCATTCAGGGGAGTCAGATTAGCACAAAAACATGTCATTTTTAAATGCACTTGATCGTGGTACAATGTCCACCTTCTTAAACTCTTCTGATGAAATTAGTTGTAAAGAGGACAACATGCCAATCCTGATAATGCTCCCAGTTGCTGCAGAATATCATATGCTTTTGATGTAATATAGGAATCCTATTTACCCCAGTTAATTTAACTATTTCTGACTGCCTTGTTGACTGAGTACTGTTTTAAGGGCTGGTTGGCTCTTGAGGAACTCTTTCAGAACAGTGCACAGAATACAGCATTATAAACCTCCTGGCAACTATATGGGTGTTTTTAAACCAAACCTAAAAAGCTGGTAAGAGAGCTGCTTTGAAGTAGTATTTATTTCAGAATCATAGTTGTAAATATGAGAATAACTTAACTGTAGATCCCCATTTAGCTCTTTTGTAATTGCAAAATTATATTTTGTTGCTGTTATATTAGAATAATTTTTGTATCATTTTGAAATAGAAATATGAATTTTAAGTGCTAATGCAAGGGTAAATGAAAAACACTTTTTAAATGTGTGCAGTATGTTTATTTTCTCTGTTAGAATCATAAGTGTTAAACTAAATAAATTGCCTATAATGGAAGTGATTTATGAGCAAGCTGGTTTGGTCAGACATTATAGAAACTTTGGTATACTACAGAATGCTTTGTTGTACTTGTGAAATTCTCTTGTCTAACCTGAATTTACATTCCATGATGATAACATGGTAAATGTAGTGTTATTAAAGTAAGTGAACACATCAAAAAAAAATCTAGAAACAATAAATGCTGGAGAGTGTGTGGAGAAAAGGGAACCCTCCTGCACTGTTGGTGGGAATGTAAATTGATACAGCCACTATGGAGAACAGTATGGAGGGTCCTTAAAAAACTAAAAATAGAACTACCATATGACCCAGCACTGCCACTACTGGGCATATACCCTGAGAAAACCATAATTCAAAAAGATACATGTACCACAGTGTTCATTGCAGCACTATTTACAATAGCCAGGACATGGAAGCAACCTAAATGTCCATCAACAGATGAATGGATAAAGAAGATGTGGCACATATATACAATGGAATATTACTCAGCCATAAAAAGGAACAAAATTGAGTTATTTGTAGTGAGGTGGATGGACCTAGAGTATGCATACGGAGTGAAGTAAGTCAGAAAGAGAAAAACAAATACCGTGTGCTAATGCATATATATGGAATCTAAAAAAGCAGCACTGATGAACCTAGCGGCAGGACAGGAATAAAGACACAGATGTAGAGAATGGACTTGAGGACATGGGGTGGGGGGAGGGGAAGCTGGGATGAAATGACAGAGTAGCACTGACATATATACACTACCAAATGTAAAATGGATGGCTAGTGGGATGCTGCTGCATAGCACAGGCAGATCAGCTCCATGCTTTGTGATGACTTAGAGGGATGGGATAGGGAGGATGGGAGGGAGACTCAATCGGGAGGGGATATGGGGATATGTGTATACATATAGCTGATTCAATTTGTTCTACAGCAGAAACTAACACAACATTGTAAAGCAATTATACTCCAATAAAGATGTGAAAAAAAAGATTTGGTACAAAAATGAAAAAAATAAATTAAAGCTATACAGAGAATTTTAAAACGAAAGATAGGATGGTGACTGAGTTGCTGCTTAGGACTGGGTTGACAGAGATGGCCTAGCCGAAGAGATATTTAAACAGAGATGTGCAAAGAAAGAGTCAGTGATGAAAAATCGGGTATAAGGAACAGCATTTCAAAGAAAAAATGACTTCTGCATTTGACCTCAGGCAGCTGGGTGGGTCAGTGTTGCTGTTTATGTAGGAGTATGGGAAAGGCGGCCAGCTGATATAGGAGAGTAGAGAGGGGCTACATTTCTCAAGTGTGAAATAAGTTTTTAGCTACTTTTGAATGAGTCTGGGCCTTAAAATATTTGAAATTAATTTGAAGGACTAAAGTAAAATCCTGGGCAGGTGTAAACAGGGTCATAGAAGTAGTTGGGGTTGGAGGAAGGTATTAGGCAGAACTATATTTATTTCAACAATTTGAATGAACCTAAATAGAAGATGAAGGCTAGTTGGGAGATTAATTAAGAGAAAATGTTAAGCCAAAGTTTGTTATTCCATTAACAATGAGGATATAATTCAAGATACTTTTATTAGATGGGGTGACTTAGCATTACTGTCCAGAGGTATAACATTGTCTTCCTATAGTGTAAACTTATAGAGTAAGGTGGTTACTGGTTCCTCTTGTACTTTTGTCAGCTCTGGGATTGATTCATTACAACTGATACTCTGGAGAAGACAGATTCCATGCTTTCCTTTAACAAATATTTTCTGAGCATAGTGATAGGTATAGAGGATATAATGTTAATAAGAGATTGTTTTCTGCCCTCAAAAAGATCACCATCTGGAAAGAAATAAGGGAGAAGTAAATTGTCAATTAAGACATAAAATGTTAAGTGTTATTCCAGGGGCGAGAATGAGGTGATGTGAGAGGAATTTAACCCAGTCAGAAGGGGGATTGGAGAAGTTGGGAATGCTTCCCAGGGGAGTGATATCTATTGTAAGACTCGTCAGATGAGCATGAGTCATTCATATGACAGCAGAATGTGGAAGTGGATGGGTGATGGAGAGGGGGATGGAGATGTAGCCTGGGGATACAGAGAATGTGGATGGAGCTCAGTATATACAAGTACCATGTGAGTTGTGAGAACTGTGACTGGAGTGGTAAACCAGAGGTGGAACATGAAAGACATTGTCAGTCATACCATGGGGCTTGAACTTCACACTGAGTACAAAGGAGAGTCGTTAGAAGGTTTTAAATAGGAGAGTAAAAGCATCAGATTGGTACTTTAGAAAGTCTCTGGCTGTATGGTGAAGAATGGTTGAAACAGGGCTGCATTGCTAGCACATATGTTGTGTGAATTAGAAAAACAACTTGTGAATTAGAAAAATGTGTTCCCTCTGGGCAGAGAAATGATCAAATAGTGTCCCTCGACTTTAGTCTTGGGAGCTGAGTTTAGACTGTATTTTACCCCTACTCTCCTTTCCCCTGACAAGGCTGGGTGCTTTCAGGCAGGGAACAACCTACACAATGGTTTACAGTGGCTCTGTTTGCAAAGGGTTATGTAGGAATCCAGGTGAGAAGTGCTGGGGGCATGAACTAAGGAGAGAGACAGGTGGAGGGCTTTTCGAGATATTCAGATTTGACAGGATTTGATGACTGTTTGTAAAAGGGTAAAGAAAGGGAATGGAAAAGTTTCTGTATGTGTATGTGTGTTCAATATTCATTACTTCATCGTTCCCTCTCTCCTCTTTTATTCTCTCTTCCCGGGATGCAGTCCTGTCTCCAAAGAACTCACTGAACAGTTGAAGGGTGTTAGGGAGGCTTATGTCAGATATGTAAAGAAGTAAATGCATTTGGAAGTTAGATTCTATATGAAGAGTGGAGAGTTGGACGCGAAAGAAAGTGCTCTATTCTGCCTGAGAGTGGGGGAGACAGTCAGGAAAGGCAGTAGGGGTGGGATTTTGAAAGGGGGGCATATGGTCAGAAGGCAGAAAAGGGAGCCTGAAGATGGTAGGATTAGAAATGGAGAAGGATGGAAGGGGTATGGTGTTCCTGATAAAGACCCAAAGACATAAAACAGTGTGTACTTTTGGGAAAACTGAAAGTCCTTGACTGATTAGATGTGTGAGAACAGTGAGATGGTACAGTAAGAGATAGGGAAGTGGAGGCAAGGGCCGCATGGTGGCAGGCCTGGCACTCATTCATTTTACATATTTTGGTTCTTTTGTCCTTGGTGCCTAGAAAAAGTGATGTAGAGTCATAGTCTCTGCCTTTGTGGCATTAGTCTTTATTTTTAAAATACTTTAAGAACTATTTTGGTTTTGCACATTACTTTGGGGGAAATGTAGCAGACATATTGGGGACGGTAGAATGAAGACACAGAGTTTATTTTTGTGTATAGTGTTAAAGAATGTTCTAATTTCATTTTTTTACTTGTAGCTGTCCAGTTTTTCCACCATTTATTGATGAGACTGTCTTTCTCCATCGTATAGTCTTGCCTCCTTTGTTATAGATTAATTGACCATAGGTGCGTGGATCTATTTCTGGGTTTTCTATACTGTTCCATTGATCTATATGTGTTTTTGGTTAACACCATACACAAAAACAAACTCAAAATGGATTAAAGACCTAAAAGTAGAACCAGACACTACAAAAATCTTAGAGGAAAACATAGGCAGAATATTCTTTGGCATAAATTGCAGCAATATCTTTTTCGAGCTGTCTCCTAGAGTAATGGAAATTTTTTTTAAAAAAGGGACCTAATTAAACTCAAAAGCTTTTGCACAGTAAAGGAAACCATACACAAAAAAAAGACAACCCACAGAATGGGAGAAAATATTTGCAAACGACGCAGCTGACAATCAGTTAATTCCAAAATTTACCAACAGTTCATGCAGCTCAGTAGCAAAAAAGAACCCAATTTTTAAAATGGGCAGGGCTTCCCTGGTGGTGCAGTGGTTGTGAGTCCACCTGCTGATGCAGGGGACACGGGTTCATGTCCCGGTCCAGGAGGATCCCACATGCCGCGGAGTGGCTGGGCCTGTGAGCCATGGCCGCTGAGCCTGTGTGTCCAGAGCCTGTGCTCCTCAATGGGAGAGGCCACAACAGTGAGAGGCCTGCGTACCACAAAAAAAAAAAAGAAAAGGGCAGAATGGGGGAGACCTTCAAGATGGCGGAGGAGTAAGAGGTGGAGGTCACCTTCCGCCCCACAAATACATCAGAAATACATCTACATGTGGAACAAATCCTACAGAACACCTACTGAACACTGGCAGAAGACCTCAGACTTCCCAAAAAGCAAGAAACTCCCCATGTACCTGGGTAGGGCAAAAGAAAGAAAAACCAGAGACAAAAGAATAGGGACAGGACCTGCACCTCTGGGAGGGAGCTGTGAAGAAGGAAAAGTTTCCACACACTAGGAAGCCCCTTCACAGGTGGATATGGGGGGTGGTGGGGGGGAAACTTCAGAGCCACAGAGGAAAGCACAGCAACAAGGGTGCAGAGGGCAAAGCGGAGAGATTCCCACGCAGAGGATCAGTGCCAACCAGCACTCACCAGCCCAAGAGGCTTGTCTGCTCACCTGCCGTGGCGGCTGGGGGCTGGGAGCTGAGGCTCCAGCTTCGAAGTTTGTATCCCAGGGAGAGGACTGGGGTTGGCTGCGTGAACACAGCCTGAAGGGGGCTAGTGCACCACAGCTAGCTGGGAGGGAGTCCAGGAGCAAGTCTGGACCTGCCTAAGAGGCAAGAGACCATTGTTTCGGGGTGTGCGAGGAGAGGGGATTCAGAGCACCACCCAAACGAGCTCCAGAGACAGGTGCGAGCCACGACTATCAGAGCGGACACCAGAGACGGGCCTGAAAGTCTAAGGCTGCTGCTGCAGCCACCAAGAAGCCTGTGTGCAAGCACAGGTCACTATCCACACTTCCCCTCCCAGGAGCCTGTGCAGCCAGCCACTGCCAGGGCCCTGTGATCCAGGGACAACTTCCCCGGGAGAACACACGGCACGCCTCAGGCTGTTGCAACATCACGAAGGCCTCTGCCGTTGCAGGCTCTCCCCGCATTCGGTACCCCTCCCTTTCCCCAGCCTGAGTGAGCTGGAGCCCCCGAATCAGCTACTACTTTAATTCCGTCCTGTCTGGGTGGGCAACAGGTGGCCTCAGGCGACCTACATGCAAAGGCGAGGCCAAATCCAAAGCTGAACCCCAGGAGCTGTGCAAACAGAGAAGAGAAAGGGAAATTTCCCCCAGTAGTCTCAGGAGCAACGGATTAAAATTCCACAATCAACTTGATGTACACAGCATCTCTGGAATACCTGAATAGACAACGAATCATCCCAGAATTGAGACGGTAGACTTTGGGAGCTACTGTAGATTTGGGGTTTGCTTTCTGCATCTAATTTTGTTTCTGGTTTTATGTTTATCATAGTTTAGTATTTAGAGTTTATTATCATTGGTAGATTATTGATTTGGTTGCTCTCTTTCTCCTTTTTTTTAAATATATATATATATTTTTTCCTTTTTCTCTTTCTGTGAGTGTGTATGT
>NC_041217.1:108066964-108071272 GCF_002837175.3 Physeter macrocephalus
AATGGGCAGGGCTTCCCTGGTGGTGCAGTGGTTGTGAGTCCACCTGCTGATGCAGGGGACACGGGTTCATGTCCCGGTCCAGGAGGATCCCACATGCCACGGAGTGGCTGGGCCTGTGAGCCATGGCCGCTGAGCCTGTGTGTCCAGAGCCTGTGCTCCTCAATGGGAGAGGCCACAACAGTGAGAGGCCTGCGTACCACAAAAAAAAAAAAGAAAAGGGCAGAATGGGGGAGACCTTCAAGATGGCGGAGGAGTAAGAGGTGGAGGTCACCTTCCGCCCCACAAATACATCAGAAATACATCTACATGTGGAACAAATCCTACAGAACACCTACTGAACACTGGCAGAAGACCTCAGACTTCCCAAAAAGCAAGAAACTCCCCATGTACCTGGGTAGGGCAAAAGAAAGAAAAACCAGAGACAAAAGAATAGGGACAGGACCTGCACCTCTGGGAGGGAGCTGTGAAGAAGGAAAAGTTTCCACACACTAGGAAGCCCCTTCACAGGTGGATATGGGGGGTGGTGGGGGGGAAACTTCAGAGCCACAGAGGAAAGCACAGCAACAAGGGTGCAGAGGGCAAAGCGGAGAGATTCCCACGCAGAGGATCAGTGCCAACCAGCACTCACCAGCCCAAGAGGCTTGTCTGCTCACCTGCCGTGGCGGCTGGGGGCTGGGAGCTGAGGCTCCAGCTTCGAAGTTTGTATCCCAGGGAGAGGACTGGGGTTGGCTGCGTGAACACAGCCTGAAGGGGGCTAGTGCACCACAGCTAGCTGGGAGGGAGTCCAGGAGCAAGTCTGGACCTGCCTAAGAGGCAAGAGACCATTGTTTCGGGGTGTGCGAGGAGAGGGGATTCAGAGCACCACCCAAACGAGCTCCAGAGACAGGTGCGAGCCACGACTATCAGAGCGGACACCAGAGACGGGCCTGAAAGTCTAAGGCTGCTGCTGCAGCCACCAAGAAGCCTGTGTGCAAGCACAGGTCACTATCCACACTTCCCCTCCCAGGAGCCTGTGCAGCCAGCCACTGCCAGGGCCCTGTGATCCAGGGACAACTTCCCCGGGAGAACACACGGCACGCCTCAGGCTGTTGCAACATCACGAAGGCCTCTGCCGTTGCAGGCTCTCCCCGCATTCCGTACCCCTCCCTTTCCCCAGCCTGAGTGAGCTGGAGCCCCCGAATCAGCTACTACTTTAATTCCGTCCTGTCTGGGTGGGCAACAGGTGGCCTCAGGCGACCTACATGCAAAGGCGAGGCCAAATCCAAAGCTGAACCCCAGGAGCTGTGCAAACAGAGAAGAGAAAGGGAAATTTCCCCCAGTAGTCTCAGGAGCAACGGATTAAAATTCCACAATCAACTTGATGTACACAGCATCTCTGGAATACCTGAATAGACAACGAATCATCCCAGAATTGAGACGGTAGACTTTGGGAGCTACTGTAGATTTGGGGTTTGCTTTCTGCATCTAATTTTGTTTCTGGTTTTATGTTTATCATAGTTTAGTATTTAGAGTTTATTATCATTGGTAGATTATTGATTTGGTTGCTCTCTTTCTCCTTTTTTTTAAATATATATATATATTTTTTCCTTTTTCTCTTTCTGTGAGTGTGTATGTGTATGCTTCTTTGTGTGATTTTGTCTGTATAGCTTTGCTTGTACCATTTGTCCTAGTGTTCTATCTATCTGTTTTTCTTTGTTTGTTTGTTTTTTGTATAGTTTTTAGTGCTTGTTACCATTGGTGGATTTGTTTTTTGGTTTGGTTGCTCTCTTCTTTCTTTCTTTTTTATTATTATTAAATTTTTTTTTATTTTTAATAATTTAAAAAAATTTTTTAATAGCTTTATTTTATTTCATGTTTTTCTTTCTTTTTTTCTCCCTTTTCTTCTGAGTCAATGTCTTGGTGCTGTGGCCGGGTGTCAGGCCTGTGCCTTTGAAGTGGGGGAATCGAGTTCAGAACACTGGTCCACCAGAGACCTCACGGCTCCATGTAATATCAAATGGTGAAAGCTCTCCCAGAGATCTCCATATCAACGCTAAGACCCATCTCCACTCAACGACCAGCAAGCTACAGTGCTGGACACCCTATGCCAAACAACTAGCAAAACAGGAACACAAACCCACCCATTAGCAGAGAGGCTGCCTAAAATCATAATAAGGTCACAGACACCCCAAAACACACCACAGGATGCCATCCTGCCCACCAGAAAGACAAGATCCAGCCTCATCCACCAGAGCACAGGCACCAATCCCCTCCACCAGGAAGCCTACATAACCCACAGAACCAAGCTTAGCCACTAGGGGCAGACACCAAAAACAATGGGCACTACGAACCTGCAGCCTGAGGAAAGGAGACCCCAAACACAGTAAGTTAAACAATATGAGAAGACAGAGAAACACACAGCAGATGAAGGAGCAAGGTAAAAACCCACCAGACCAAACAAATGAAGAGGAAGTAGGCAGTCTACCTGAAAAAGAATTCAGAGTAATGATAGTAAATATGATCCAAAATCTTGGAAATAGAATGGAGAAAATACAAGAAACATTTAACAAGGACCTAGAAGAACTAAAGAGGAAACAGACAATGATGAACAACACAATAAATGAAATGAAAAATTCTGTAGAAGGAATCAATAACAGAATAACTGAGGCAGAAGAACGGATAAGTGACCTGGAAGATAAAATAGTGCACATAACTACGGCAGAGCAGAATAAAGAAAAAAGAATGAAAAGACTTGAGGACAGTCTCAGAAACCTCTGGGACAACATTAAATGCACCAACATTCAAAATATAGGGGTCCCAGAAGAAGAAGAGAAAAAGAAAGGTACTGAGAAAATATTTGAAGAGATTAGAGTTGAAAACTTCCCTAATATGGGAAAGGAAATAGTCAATCAAGTCCAGAAGCACAGAGAGTCCCATACAGGATAAATCCAAGGAGAAACATGCCAAGACACATATTAATCAAACTACCAAAATTAAATACAAAGAAAAAATATTAAAAGTACCAAGGGAAGAAAACAAATAACATACAAGGGAATCCCCATAAGGTTAACAGCTGATCGTTCAGTAGAAACTCTGCAAGCCAGAAGGAAGTGGCAGGACATATTTAAAGTGATGAAAGGGAAAAACCGACAACCAAGATTACTCTACCCAGCAAGGATCTCATTCAGATTCGACAGAGAAATTAAAGACAAAGAAATTAAAGACAAGCAAAAGCTAAGAGAATTCGGCACCACCAAACCAGCTTTACAACAAATGCTAAAGGAACGTCTCTAGCTAGGAAACACAAGAGAAGGAAAAGACCTACCACAAAAAGCCCAAAACAATTAAGAAAATGGTAACAGGAACATACATATCGATAATTACCTTAAATGTAAATGGATTAAATGCTCCAACCAAAAGGCACAGACTGGCTGAATGGATACAAAAACAAGACCCATATATATGCTGTCTATAGGAGACCCACTTCAGACCTAGGGACACATACAGACCGAAAGTGAGGGGATGGAAAAAGATATTCCATGCAAATGGAAATCAAAGAAAGACACTACATAATGATCAAGGGATCAATCCAAGAAGAAGATATAACAATTGTAAATATTTATGCACCCAACATAGGAGCACCTCAATACATAAGGCAAATGCTAACAGCCATAAAAGGGAAATTGACAGTAACACAATCATAGTAGGGGACTTTAATACCCCACTTTCACCAATGGACAGATTATCCAAAATGAAAATGAATAAGGAAACACAATCTTTAAATGATACACTAAACAAGGTGGACTTAATTGATATTTATAGGATATTCCATCCAAAAGCAACAGAATACACTTTCTTCTCTTGTGCTCATGGAATATTCTCCAGGATAGATCATATCTTGGGTCACAAATCAAGCCTTGGCAAATTTAAGAATATTGAAATCGTATCAAGTATCTTTTCCGACCACAACGCTATGAGACTAGATATCAACTGCAGGAAAAAATCTGTAAAAAATACAAACACATGGAGGCTAAACAATACACTACTAAATAACCAAGAGATCACTGAGGAAATCAAAAAATTCCTAGAAACAAAAGACAATGAAAACTCGAAGACCCAAAACCTATGGGATGCAGCAAAAGCAGTTCTAAGAGGGAAGTTTATAGCAATACAATCCTACCTTAAGAAACAAGAAATATCAAATATAAACAACCTAAACTTACACCTAAAGCAATTAGAGAAAGGAGAACAAAAAAACCCCAAAGTTCACAGAAGGAAATAAATCATAAAGATCAGATCAGAAATAAATGAAAAAGAAATGAAGGAAAC
>NC_041217.1:108071325-108075636 GCF_002837175.3 Physeter macrocephalus
AAAATTGATAAACCATTAGCCAGACTCATCAAGAAAAAAAGGGATAAGACTCAAATCAATAGAACTAGAAATGAAAATGGAGAAATAACAACTGACACTGCAGAAATATAAAGGATCATGAGAGATTACTACAAGCAACTATATGCCAATAAAATGGACAACCTGGAATAAATGGACAAATTCTGAGAAAAGCCCAACCTTCCGAGACTGAACAAGGAAGAAATAGAAATATAAACAGACCAATCACAAGCATTGAAATTGAGACTGATTAAAAATCTTCCAACAAACAAAAGTCTAGGACCAGATGGCTTCACAGGCAAATATGATAAAACATTTAGAGAAGAGCTTACACCTATCCTTCTCAAACTCTTCCAAAATATAGCAGAGGGAGGAATACCCCAAAATCATTCTACGAGGCAACCATCACCCTGATACCAAAACCAGACAAAGATGTCACAAAGAAAGAAAACTACAGGCCAATATCACTGATGAACATAGATGCAAAAATGCTCAACAAAATACTAGCAAACAGAATCCAACAGCACATTAAAATGATCGTACACCATGATCAAGTGGGGTTTATTCCAGGAATGCAAGGATTCTTCAATATACGCAAATCAATCAATGTGATACACCATATTAACAAATTGAAGGAGATAAACCATATGATCATCTCAATAGATGCAGAGAAAGTTTTTGACCAAGTTCAACACCCATTTATGATAAAAACCCTCCTGAAAGCAGGCATGGGGGAACTTATCTCAACATAATAAAGGCCTTATATGACAAACCCACAGCCAACATCGTTCTCAATGGTGAAAAACTGAAACCATTTCCTCTACGATCAGGAACAAGACAAGGTTTTAAATGACTGAATGAAATTTCAGACCACTTTGAAAACTTGTAAATATTTATGTCTTGTGATTTGTTTAATATCAGTCTTTCTGCTAGAGTCTAACCTCCATGAGGACTTAGAGCAGTATTTTCATTCACCATTCTATCCACAGCACTTAGCTGCAAAGTGTTGATAAATAGTAGGAGTTTAATATCCTGACTGACTGATGAATAGGTGGCACTCAGTGCTAAGATCCCTGAGTTTGGGGTACAACAGTACAGAGCTTCTCAGCATGAGCGCTGCTATGAATTGAACACTAAGTATGTGCAGGAATGAGGCCAAGGATCTGTCATTATCTAATGAGATTTATACAACACTTGGACTGGGTATTAGTATACCATTTTTACAGATGAGAAAACTAAGGCATAACTTCTGTTATTTACCAATGTTGCTATTTACCAATGTCTAATTACAAAGAATTGTTTAAAAGTTTTAATTTTTATCAGTTCAGTATATAGAGTTTAAAATATAAAATAGTTCTATAACATTTCCAAAAAAACTTTACAATTGTACTACAAATTAAATCTCTTTGGACCACATATTACTTTTCCCAATTTCTACTCCTTCTCTACACTCTACTTCACAGTTAAGATTCTTGAAAGAATTGTGTACACACAGTTTTTCTATTTATTCACTACCCATTTTTTCTTTACCAAGATTTCTCTTATTAAGGTCACTAATAACTGTATTGCTATATTCATTGGCCACATTTCAGCAGTAACCAGAAACGGTTGACTGCTCCTTCCTTCTTGAATCATTCTTTTCTTGATCTCACACACTTGAGTTTTCTCATTTGTAGTCATAAGCTGTCTCTATTTTTTTTTCATGGCAGTTTCTTCTCTTCTGTTCAATTTCAAACTATTTGTATCATTTGGAAATTGGTAAGGTCTCTTCAATTGTTTTCACTTGGGTTTATTACTGAGTCAGCAAATAAGCAGTATAAAAGGCTTATAAGATATGGATGTAAGTGGATAAATGGGCACAGTTTAATATGCCTCCACAGTTCCTCATGGGAGTGGGCCAGAAGTTCTGTAGTCAATGCAGCCAATGTAGAGGGAGTAATCTACCAGGTCACAGGAGCTCATAGCTTCCTGTTTGCTTCCGTTTTTATTATTACGTTAGGGACAGGGTCCACTTACTACAACATAAGGAAATTCCTTGCTGTGCAACAAGTTATCATTACATGCTTCCATGTTTGAATTGGCTTTGCTGAGGCAACTTGGAGAAAATAGAAATACATTTCACAGAAACTGTGAGGTTTTGGGTTAGAGCTGGTGAAAAGAGATATTTGCTTTAAATTGGGAAGGCAGATGTAAGACAGCTGCCATAACTGCCTGAAGGGAGGGGTGATAGGAGGCAGTAAGAAACATGGAGATGGGCTGGTGTCCTTACTCTTCCCTACTCCGTGTCCAACTCTTCTTCTTGAATGCTGGCTTTGTTGACCTATCATGATCCTAGACCCATAACAAGATACTTGGCAACATCTCACAGAGCTTGTAGATATGCAGAGGCAACAATCTTCCATAGACTTCTACATCAGCCCCCTCATGGTCCCACTGTAGTTCCTGGCCTTACTTAGCTTCCAACATCCAACACCAAAAGCTAACTCCAGTATTTCAGGGAGGCTTGTTGGTAACATTTTTCTGATTATCTGGTTCTTTCTTCAGTTCTTTACTGTCCCAGTTAACCCCTATAATAAATTCTCAATTCTGCAGTGTTCACAGTGGTTCTGATTCCCAGATGGAACACTGACTAATATGGTTATTGGTTGTTTCAGTAATCTGGAGCTATGGACCAAACCATTTTAAAACTTGGCAGCTTAAAACAACCACCAGATTATCTCCTCCATAATTCTATTGGTTTCCTGGGCTTAAATGGGAGGTTCTTTTGCTGGTCATGTTTGGAGCCTAATAACTGCAAATAAGATCATCTTGAGGCTTGACTGGGAAGCAGGGATAGTTAGGCCTATTTCATTCTCAGTATAGTCTTAGAACCTCTGCAGAGGTCTCTCTGTCACTGTAGCTGAATTTTGTAAATGACATCTCAGAGTTCCCAGGAACACAAAAATGCCCATCATTTCTGCTACTTTCTATTAATTAAATAAGTCAATGGGGCCATCCCATACCCTAATGTGGGAGGCACCTACATAAGGCCATGAACAGTAGGAGTTGTGGATCTTTAGAAATCCTTCTGGAGACTAGCTACCATACTTTACTGTTAGACCTGCAGCAGGCGCCTGGCTCACTTCACAGTTCCTTTGAGCTATGCTCTTCTGAGCCCCATTTCATGCTAGTGTCATAGTGTACTCAGACACTGTGGTTTGGGTCTCACCATTTACACATGCTCTATTAGGTCACTCTGACCTGCAACACCAGCCATCATTAGTAGCATGAGTAAGAGCATGGGAAAATGGTTCCCTCAGTCCTGGATGAGCAGCTGAGATTGTAAATGTATACCACCCCTCAGTCCTAAAGCTTGGATAGACCCCTGCAGGCAGGTGTTTAGTTCGGGACACTGCCAACTGCCCACCTCTAGGGGCAGCAAATAGTTGGATGGCTGCTGGTGTGGATTTTTTTTTTTTAGCAAGTTTTTATTTTATTTATTTATTTTTAACATCTTTATTGGAGTATAATTGCTTTACAATGTCATGTTAGTTTCTGCTGTAAAACAAAGTGAATCAGCTATATGTATACATATATCCCCAAATCCCCTCCCTCTTGCGTCTCCCTTCCACCCTCCCTATCCCACCCCTCTAGATGGTCACTGCTGAACCTAGGGGCAGGGCAGGAATAAAGACACAGACAGAGAATGGACTTGTGGACACGGGGAGGGGGAAGGGTAAGCTGGGACGAAGTGCGAGAGTGGCATTGACATATATTCACTACCAAATGTAAAATAGATAGCTAGTGGGAAGCAGCTGCATAGCACAGGGAGATCAGCTTGGTGTGGGTTTTTTTTTTCCCTTCAGGAATCCTGCAGTCATTTGAATCTCTGGGGTTGATAAGGGGCTGTTCTTCCCCACTTAGGGCTGCCTCTCTTCCTTTACTGGGATAGCTTAGATTTTTTTTTTCCTGTAGCTAGATTCCTTGCCAGAGGTGATGGCCCCAAAGTTTGATAACTAGATCAACTATTAGATCATGAATGATGCTATAGGACTGTACTGGAAATCCCATGCAGAGCCTTTATACTACAGGTGTTCTCACTAGTTTATCCTGTACTATAGCCAGGGCTAGCTTTGTGGGCATGCAAAAGCACATTTGCATAGTGCTTCATGCTTAGAAGGTCCCTGTACTTAGTTTAATGCTTTGCTGTTGCCATCTTGAAATCCTCATTAATTTTTTTTTTTTTTTTTGCGGTACGCGGGCCTCTCCCGTTGTGGCCTCTCCCATTGCGGGGCACAGGCTCCGGACACTCAG
>NC_041217.1:108075817-108147049 GCF_002837175.3 Physeter macrocephalus
CGGCATGTGGGATCTTCCCGGACCGGGGCACGAACCCGTGTCCCCTGCATCGGCAGGCAGACTCTCAACCACTGCGCCACCAGGGAAGCCCCCTCATTAATTTTTGAAGAGGGTCTCCTCATTTTCATTTTTTACTTAGTCCTATAAATTTTGTAGCTTATTCAGACTACAACAATGGTAATCATTCAGTTATTTTTCTGATTCTTACTGATTCACAATTAGCTATTTGATGCAGTCCTGGAAATAAGTCTAAACCAAGTCCCGATCTGGAAGGGGAAAGCCTTCAGCTGAGACCCATCTGAGCAAATCTATTGCACCAGAGCATCAGGAACAGTACTAACCAGACTAGCAGGCTTTACCTCCAGAGTTATGGGGTTGGTGGGTGGGAAGGACACAGGGAAAGTCTGGCTGTTGTGTATTATTTCTGTCACTATCATAGAATTTCAGGCTTTTATTCCCCTCCCAGTAAAAGGCCTGTTGTCCTACACTTACCCTTTCCTACATTTTCTCCATGTTCACCTGTACGTGCATAGCTTTTAGCAATGCCTGAGTAGGTGCCAGGCCACTAGAGGAACTAATTGTGCTAATAAACCTTCTGCCTCAATAGCACAGTCCCCAAATGCCCTACTACACAGCTCATTTTCCAATGAATGCTATGAGAGTAAAACCAACATTCCCATTTATCAGGTGTTTCCCACTTATTTCCTCTTCCCTACCTTCTTTAATATTATCTTCCATATCAATGAAGTGCAGTAAACATGTCCTTATTTATATTGTATATAGTAGTATATAACTGAAGACCTTCAGTGAATACAATAAAATCAATTTATACTGAAAAATACTGAGACCAAATTCATTTTTCTCAAATATTGTTTATTTGCCTTCTTACCCTTGCATTTTGACCACTCCAACAGACAGTTTTAACTTCTTGATGAAATTTGAATTTTTATAGAGAACTTTTGTGTCAGATAATATACAACCAGGTATGAATGTGAAAAAGGATCTTTATCACCTTTTGTGATAAAACAATGAATAAATAAAATTATTTAATTTAATATTGATTCACAATTTTTCAGACACCTCTTCATGTTTATATGTAGTCAAACTATCCCTTCTAAAACTCTTAAAATTATTTGTATGAGTTCATGATCACACATGATAAATTTAAAAATTCAGAAACATCCTTTACTTTTGTTGTTGATGTTTTTTAAAACCCTGTTCTAGGTCTGCTAGAATTTCTTTTCCTGCTTAAGACACAAATGGTGATACTTAAAATCAGACTGACAGTTATCACAGCGCCAACCACTAACACCACCAAAATAGAAATGCTGAGTCTGGACTTAGGGGGATTTTTATCAGGACTAGAACCTGGAGGAATTTCATCAGGCATGTAATCTGCTTGAGGAACAAACAAAGCTGCTTGTGCAATGTTAGATACCTTTGATGTCAAATTGCTTTTATCCACACTTTGAATGGCAATGAATATGTGGGTTGCATTTTCTTCTGAGATATTTCCTCGTTTGAATGTAAAGGTTTCCTTGGAGTTGGCCTCTTTTGGTAACAGATCAGTAGTGTTTACTTGCAGAGCATTATCAAAATTATCCCTTAGATCCAGGATACTTCCGCTTATTCTTATGATATACTTTCGAACTAAGAAAAAAAAAGTTACATATAGTTTAGAAACTAGACCATACCATATTAAATTTCTTTTTTTTTCTTTTTTTGCTGTACGCGGGCCTCTCACCGCTGTGGCCTCTCCCATTGCGGAGCACAGGCTCCGGACGCTCAGGCCCAGCGGCCATGGC
Source organism: Physeter macrocephalus (assembly GCF_002837175.3). Lineage (NCBI taxonomy): Eukaryota > Metazoa > Chordata > Mammalia > Artiodactyla > Physeteridae > Physeter > Physeter macrocephalus. The sequence goes on from NC_041217.1 coordinate 108,077,623, forward strand.
TCACCGGCCCAGCCACTCCGCGGCATGTGGTATCCTCGCGTACCGGGGCACAAACCCGCGTCCCCTGCATCGGCAGGCGGACTCCCAACCACTGCGACACCAGGGAAGCCCTAAATTTCTTTTTATTCATTCTCCTCAAAGATGTCATTTAGTCATGCCAAGCTTATACTCATATCCAGAGCCTTATTTATTTTTCCATAAAAGCTGAATTCTGATTTTTAAACTCTGCCAAATGCTACCTTCTTTATGAAAAGTGATAGCAGATTAAAATACTTCACATTTGATGATTCAAAAATGAGACTGTAAAATTAATACTTTGCTGAGCTATTAATTATAAATTGTTTTCCTCTGACACAACCTTACACCTTTGCTTTTGCAACAAGCAACTTTCACTTAATCAACACTACATAACACTTCGTCCTTACCTTTTCCGACATCAAAATCATCTCCTGGTGCTGTCCATGTTAGACTGATCTCATCGTCATCTGATGTGGCCTCAAGGTCTGTGATTTGACTTGGTGGGAAGACGTCAGTCACGGAGGAAAGACTTGGAACATTTGAAACCACAAATGCACCTCCAGATGCTGTTCTGGTGAAACTCTCCAAGTTTGTCTGAGTGTTCTCATCAATTTCAGGTCTTGGTGGATTCCCTTCAATGTTCCCTGCATTAAAAATTCCTGGTATTTAATGGGCAAATCTGCACTAATATTTTCAGAACTCAACAAATTGTATTTCCTATCCCACATCTTTCCCTTTTTTTCCCATATACACAGTTACATTTTACTAATTTTGGTGACAAAGTCATAAGCATGCAATTGGTGGAAGAATTCTTTCATTAGTATCCTGACCAGAGTATTGTAGGGTAGAACTGGATAAATAAATTGCTTTGGCATTAAGGCTGCACTGAATGGGAATATTGTTATATAATTCAACATATGCCTTAAAAAAAAAGGAAATGCTTTATTTCTCAAATTATCTTCAAGATGGGAATAAATCTGGGGAATTACTACTGGTTCCCTCCCAACCACTTGTGCCAGGTTCCTTACTTCCTCCCTGTTGCAAGTGTTAGGGAATAATACTTCGGGTTATATTCCAGTTGCCAACAGAAAGCCCCTAAAATTCACAAGCGACAAAACAAAGGAAAGCTAACAAAAATGCATTTTTAATCCTTATCATCACCTTCCTCTACACATTTTTCCTTTTGACTCAGTAAAAACTTTCCAAATAAATGTTTACTCACATATCTTTTAACAGCATATGTAATCGGAATGATAAATTCTACCACTGGTTTGTACTTAGTTACATAACCTATTAGCCTATTTGCTTCATCCTGAACTGAAAATGTGGCATATTATTGTTGATATAGGTAAGATGCTCCAAACTACTATAATAATGGGTGACATTTATCAAGATGCCAGACACTGTACCAAACCTTACGTTAATTTGGAGGCACACTGTAGTATGACTGAGAACTTCATTCCAGAGATAGGAAAAGCTATACACTGAAGTTGTAAAATATTTGCAGCCTTAATCATATCAACTCACAATTATTCAAGCCGTCACTGGGTTTCAGTGACGGCTTGAATAATATTATGAGGTACTCACCATCCACTACCCAGCCTGGTATATATGCAGCTCTATTCAGTGGGTGCCTTAAGTTTCGCGTGACAGCATTTTCTCCTCCATGAGCCCGTACTTTCAAGCTATATCTGCCATTTTCTTTATACGTTGTAAAATATCTGGAGTAGACGCCATCATTCTTAAAAGAATCAGCACCTTATTATAGAAGTGAAGGAATAAATTACTATTGTAAAGAAAAAGAGAAATTTATGCATTTTCTAAACCAAGCATATGGGCTTTATAAGCATATTGGCTTGATTGGGCTCCCTATTCTGTGATTGACCCCTTGGGGAATATTTCCATTTTGCTCTGCCAACTAGTATCGTGTTGAATTGATATCCTTGTGTTACTTTGTGTGTGTGTGTGTGTGTGTGTGTGTGTGTGTGTGTGTGTATACACACAAGGATCCCCACTAAAGAAAAATTGTCTTTGCATAAGATTTAATTATCACTCCAGTCACCTACAAATTACCTATTTTGACTTATATTCAAGCACTCCTTTTTATTTTTTTAATTTCTTTTATTTATTTATTTATTTTGCGGTACGCGGGCCTCTCACTGCTGTGGCCTCTCCCATTGCGGAGCAAAGGCTCCGGACGCGCAGGCCCAGCGGCCATGGCTCAAGGGCCCAGCTTTCTGCAGCATGTGGGATCTTCCCGGACCAGGGCACGAACCCATGTCCCCTGCATCGGCAGGCGGACTCTCAACCACTGTGCCACCAGGGAAGCCCCACTCCTTTTTATTTTTATTTTATTTTTTTATGTCAAGATTTCCTTAGCTAATTTATAAATTTTAAAAGATTTTTTTTACATCTTTATTGGAGTATAATTGCTTTACAATGTTGTGTTAGTTTCCACTATATAAAAAAGTGAATCAGCTATATGTATACATATGTCCCATATCCCTTCCCTCTTGTGCCTCCCTCCCATCCTCCCTATCCCACCCCTCTAGGTGGTCACAAAGCACCGAGTTGATCTCCCTGTGCTATGCGACTGCTTCCCACTAGCTATCTGTTTTACATTTGGTAGTGTATATATGTCCATGCTACTCTCTCACTTCATCCCAGCTTACCCTTCCCCCTGCCTGTGTCCTCTAGTCCATTCTCTACATCTGCATCTTTATTCCTGTCCTGCTCCTAGGTTTTTCAGAACCATTTTTTTTCCTTTAGATTCCATATATATGTGTTAGCATACGGTATTTGTTTTTCTCTTTCTGACTTACTTCACTCTGTATGACAGACTCTAGGTCCATCCACCTCACTACAAATAACTCAATTTTGTTTCTTTTTATGGCTGAGTAATATTCCATTGTATATATGTGCCACATCTTCTTTATCCATTCATCTGTCGATGGACACTTAGGTTGCTTCCATGTCCTGGCTATCGTAAATAGAGCTGCAATGAACATTTTGGTACATGACTCTTTTTGAATTATGGTTTTCTCAGGGCATATGCCCAGTAGTGGGATTGCTGGGTCATATGGTAGTTCTATTTGTAGTCAAACACATTTTTGAAGGCTGTTTTTCACTTTTGAAGTTAGTGGGTTAAGTGAACATTTTCTCAGCTGATGAAAATAGAATTGGTAAAACATGTCCATTAGCATATTGGTAGTATGCAACAAGAACTTTAAAGATTTATAACCTAAACCCTAGTAAATCCACATCTGGGAATCTTTCTAAAGAAACCATCTTAAATACCAAAAAATGTGCCCCCAAGTCTCTTTATACGAAGATATTCATCATAGAATTATTTATAATAGTGAAAACTGTACATAACTTTAATGGAAAATGACTAAGTAAATGATAATTAATAAAATGATGTCTTCCCATATCACTTTGTATATGCATCTGCTATGGACTATATCATATGATATAGTTAATGCATTTTTGCCAGTCTACTCCTTTTTTGTGTCCCCACTGTGCCTAGCACATTGTGAATGCTCAGTGAATATTTGCTGAATAAATGAACAAATGAATGTTGACACAAATGAAATCGTGTCAGTTGCTTCTTATCAATTGGTTAAAATTAATAGATGTTATATTCTTTTAAGTGCAGTAGTCCTATGTTTTCCTCTAAGAGTTTTATAGTGTCTGGCCTTACATTTAGGTCTTTAATCCATTTTGAGTTTATTTTTGTATATGGTGTTAGGAAGTATTCTAATATTCTTTTACATGTAGCTGTCCAGTTTCCCAGCACCACTTATTGAAGAGGCTGTCCTTTCTCCATTGTATATTATTGCCTCCTTTGTCAAAGATAAGGTGACCATATGTGCGTGGGTTTCTCTCTAGGCTCTCCTTTTTATTTTTAATCCTTACCTCTTACACTATGATGCATTAACTTTCTGGTCTAACAGTGGAAAACCCATCTACTATTAGAATAAACATTTGGGGGAGCTCAGGAATACTGTATCATAAGGATATTTCTTCATATCACCGGTACTAGAGTTATTTGTTAAATTGCAATCACATTTCTCAGGGAGGTTATGACTCTAGGAGAGAGGTTCTTAAAATGAGGTCCTTGGACCAACAGCATCTGCATTTCTCTGGATCATATTAGGAATGCAAATTTCTTAATTTGCACTCCTAGGGAAGGCTCCAACATTCATATTCTGTTTTAACAAGCCCTTCAGGTGATTCCCTTTCATGCTGAAGTTTGAGATCCCCTGCTGTAAGTCATTGTTAATCACCAATACCTTCTTAGGTAAAGGTGTTCCCAATTAGTTAAGTAGTCATTGGGTTTCATCTGAGAAATGAAACAAGATACACGAGTTTTAATGTAGCATGGAAGGGGTTGGGGAAAAGGAACGAGTCACCAGACAGTTTAGGAAAATATTGTCCTATTAGATGAAGACACTGAGGTGAACCAAGGAACAATTTTGCCTTCTAAATTTTTCACAGGGCCAACCCTAGTTGATGGTAGGATTATAAATTGACTGATTTAATTACATTGAAAAGAAGTTGATAGAAAATCCTGACAATTTAGAAGTTTACTGATGCAGTAATTTCTTTACTAAATGACCTCTCAAAAGAAGTTTCAGTTCCCAGAATAATTCAGAGTCTGGGAAAAAGGTCTTTAAGTACCACTCACCCACATAGACCAAGGAGATAGAGCATGACCAACACTCTATTTTGTTTTCTCCCAGTCAGATCTGGTATCTGATGATGCTCCAGTGATGTTCCCTCCTCTGTTATGGCAGATCTGCCTTCCCTTGTGCCTCAGTTCCCGAGAGTATATGTGAACTTTTATCTAGCTGTTGGGAATTACTCTTGCCTGTCACCCTCTCCCTGCCAAGGGCCCAAATTCTACTTAATTCCATACTACTGCTTGAGTTTCACAGTCTCTCACCAGCCTTTCTTGATTATATGCCCCTAAGAAACACTTATTCAGAATTCTTCATTCAGTCCTCAATCTCTCCAATGAGACTTTCCTATCTGTTGGTAAACATTGGTTGTCTAGATGACAAACAATAATGACAGTAAATAAAATGCATTGAGTGTTTACCATGTGTAAGACACTTGCAAATCACTTTGTAGATGTTACCTGGATAGAATTTCATGCTGGTCCAGCTGTTCTTCCAAAATCTGCATCAGTTCTTCTGGTGCCTATCTCTCTGCCCCACACATATCCTGAGTTATGAAAATATAGGCTTGTTCAGAGAAACCTGTGAATTACCTGCACCGTTATCCAAAAGTTCCAAAACTTCTATTTTCCCAGTATTCGATTCAATGAAAGCAGTCACATTGGCTCCAAGAATGGGTATATACCCTTGTAGAATTTCTGCATAAACAATCATTGGGCTGGGGAAGCTGTTTGTGTCTTTATTCATTTTAGCATTCACCGTGATTGGAGGCACAGAAGAATTTGCCGCTTGAGAATTTACTGTTATAGTTAATGTCTCTGAGTTTCTTTTTGCTTGAAGACTGTAAGTCCAAGCACCCACCTAAAAATTCAATGGAAATGGAGTAAGTGTCCAAGAGCAAGTTATTTTCTGTTTCCATTATCTAACTCTAAAATAAATTGTATAAGTGTGTTGCAGAATAAACAGGGTTTTGAGAGTTTTGAGGGTTTTGAGGGTAAAATGATGAGAATTGAGGCAGTTTGGATAGGACATCCTGACTATTGTCATTCCTGGTGTCCAAAATTTATGAAATCTCGGTAAAAATAAGCTTTGGAAAGTTTGCCTTGACCTTACCCTTTGATCTCAAAGTCCACAGATTCTATGATCTGGTAGTACTAAGAAATGACTCTGTAGCTAACTACACAGCAAGCTGCACAGACTCTTACTACATTGCCTCCTCAAAGTTATTCTTAGCCTACCTAATTTTTTCCCTTCTCTTCCTTCCTCCTAATGCATAAGTTCTTTCTTTTTCCTATCACCAAAAGTTTCAGGACCATACAGGCATAGAAAGTACATTCTATTTTATCTTAATTTTGAAATGATACAAGTATTGGCACCCATATTTATGATATTAAACAATGTATTTTCACCTGTAAAATAAATTTGCGAGGAAGTCCAAAAGTTGTTTACCTTTGCAGTTCCTGGAATACTGAGATAGGCCATTTTGGAAGCTGAATCCACTGAGAAATTTCCCACTGATTTTCCAGTGGGATCCAAGAGAGAAATAACAGGAAGCTGTTGGTTCCATGTGATGAGAAAGAATGTGTCCTTTCCCACAGTGCTATCGATTATTACAGTGCCGTTCATCCAGCCATTACTGTCGAGTTTTAATCCCTTACTTTCAAGCTGTTTAAATATATCAAAAAATTAATGACTGGAGAAGAGAGTAATTTTATGCTTTTTTCTTTTTTACATATTTTTAAATTTCTGCCCTGAGAACAAACTTAAATATGGCATACCACCTTAGGCTTGTGATCTCTCTGAAAGCTGATTGGGATGTGACTGTTGTCAGTCAGAAAGTGTGGAAATATAGGGACTGAGGACAGCACAGGGTATAATAAAAGCATTAGAGCAGGAGAATGGGGTTTACAGCTGGAGATACGGCCCTGTTATTATTTTCCCAGTTGTTTTGGCAAACACCCACCCTAGGATTTAGCATTAAAGGGTACACCTACCTCTGAGAAGATTAGCTGTGTGTGTGTGTGTGTGTGTGTGTGTGTGTGTGTGTGTGTTGCCCTCAGTTTACCATTTTCTTGATAACCTAAAATAAAATAATGCTGGTGGCTAGAGTGTTTGAGTAGAGGAGACACAGTAAGTGGTGGAGTTCAAGAGAGAAAATCAGAACTAGCAAATAATGAGACAAACATTTAGGGATATTTTTCTGATGTGAAATCTTGAAATAATTTTTCACACACTATAGAGCATTAACATTGGACAGTAATCATGCCCAACAAGAGTGGAAAGAGGGGAAACTGATGTCTATGAAGGATGAAATCCTGAGGAGAGAAGAAGTGAAAGATAGGACCTTTCTCTAAGAGGGGCTTAAAGGAAAGTTTTTCAAGTCTTTGTGGACAACTCTCAGTCAAGGAGAGTTTATCCACTGACCAAGAAGGTGCTTCCTTCATATGTGTCATTTCAGGAATGATGGGAAATCTCACTTCTACTCCATCACAGTCCTAAACCACAGATACCTTCACACCAACACTGGTAGAAGGATATGAATTCTACCATTGAAACACAATGGCCATGACAAATATCTTAGTCCTATGTTAAATGGACCTGTCTTTGAGTGGACAAAATATTATTGAGTTAAATTTGAATGTAAATAACTTTTTAAGCCTCCCCATCAGGAAAGTCTAGGAAGGTTATAAGGCCTTGCCTACATAGTAGTATTATGGCAAAATAACGAATTAAAGAGAGGGATGCAACCTTTTCTCTGTATTCCAGCTCCACCGTCCAAATCCAAGTTTCCATCCACTCAGATAGCATACCTCTACCTTGTCACTATTTTCTCCCAAGATTTACCCATCATGTATGTCAATCCAGATTAACCTTTCAAAAATTTGTTTTCTTTTTGTTATTTCTCTATTTAAGAACCTATAGGCATTTCAAGTGAGGGGAACAAAACTTTACTCCTCCCCCTTTCATACTGTTTAAAAAGTCCATCCCCTTGAGCACCTCCTGCATGCAAATGTCTCATTTGCAGCTGATTTCCCAATTTCTGCTCTTATATTTTAAAGTTCTTTTGGTATATTCCACTCTGATATACCATCATCCACACAGAACAAGCATAAAATTTTATCCTCAAAATTAGTTCTCTCACCTTATTTGTCAATTTTAGACAATTGTGTCATCATTCTCTGTCAACAAGACTGAAACCCTCCTAAACGAGTTTTATTCTCCTTCAGTTTATTCTTTGTACACTGCCAAGCTAGATATCAGACCAGTTTTTTTTTTTTTTTTTTTTGGGTATGCGGGCCTCCCCCTGCTGCGGCCTCTCCCGTTGCGGAGCACAGGCTCCGGACGTGCAGGCCCAGCGGCCATGGCTCACGGGCCCAGCCGCTCCGTGGCATGTGGGATCCTCCCAGACCGGGGCGCGAACCCGGTTCCCCTGCATCGGCAGGCGGACGCGCAACCACTGCGCCACCAGGGAAGCCCCAGACCAGTTTTTAATTTGGGTTCAGGCTGAACTGCAAACCAGATCTCCAAACCAATCTGCAATATTATCCTAACCTTACATCCTATACTTCTGTCCTCCTAATTGTTGGAGAGTAGAGGAAAATAGGTTTAGATGAATATGTCAAGTTTTAAAGTAGGCAATGAGGTGAATTGGAAGATGGAAGATGGATGACTTGGCATAAAGTGACATGATATAGACTTTGTGGGAATGGATGTGGAGAGAAACAGAATTTTGTAAATTATATTTTGAAGGAAACAGGCTCTGTTAACATTTTTCGTAGGGTATGAACAAAGAAGAATCAATTTACTCCAAGTTTTTAAATGTAAGTAACAGAAAGTGGTGGTGTTATTGAAACACAGAAGAGAAATGGAGTTGAGGCAAACAAAGAGAAGAGAGGTGAATAACATAAAAAGACAGTGAAAAAAGTGCTTTAAGAGGTAAGTGAAGCCCTAGACTTGTAGATATGCTCTGATTATTCACTCTCTTTCTCCTGACAAATTTATTTCCAAGATGTAATCCTTCCATTTCCTAACCACATTCTTGAGTTCATTTATCTAAGTTAAATATATTTCATAGCAGTGAAGGTTGGGTAAATCTTGGAAGCAGGAGGTTTTTTTAATGCATTCATAGAAAAACAGATGCTATACTATTGGACAAAGTCTATTTTTGGTGGTAAATTTAACAGCATTAGGTTTTGATGTTATCCCTTGACCAAACCCCATGGGAAAAGGAAAAAAAATACACCTGCTATTTCACTACTTCAATACTTAATTTGGTCATATCTAAAGGATAATTTCTATTTCAGATTGATTTTTTAAATTAAAATTTTATTTGAGAAAGATATAGAACTCAAAACTTATAACAACCAAATTATTTTTCTTGGTTATGGCTAAATGCAGACATAAAAACCCAAGGACTGGGAACTCTGACCTGAAGAGACTTCTGGGAGGCATCGGTGTTTCCTGATGCAAGGGCCGCGAAAGCATCAATGAGGCCATTGTTCTGGGCTTCATCTGTAGCAAAAAGATGTTCTCCTCCTAAGGTGTAAATACATTAACTCGGTTGCTTTCCAGAAAATAATATTTTCACATTTTAGTGATTAATTAGATATCGGGTAAACAAAGCCATAGTTTCAGTTTGTATTGTTAAAATAGACCAAAATCAGATAGGTGTAATGCTTAACTCTGAAATGTTAACTTAAAAATGTCATAACTGGGAGGTAAGCTACCTTTAAACCCCACTTATAGAAATCTTCCTGGCTTAAATGCATGAAATAATCAAAGAATATGAAAGATGTTACAATTTCATGTACTAAAGCTCACAGAGTTCACATAACCTTTTAGGAGAATTATTCACTTTAATTATCATTTAAGATACAGTTCTAACAATGTAAGCTTTCAGGTTTTCCAGCCAGAGTGGGTCAGAATCAGAAAATTAGAAAAGTTAAAGAGCTTTCATATTGAGATATTCTGACAATAGTTAGCAATGAGGAGATAAAAAAATGGTAAACAATAGAGACAAGTCCAAAAAAGGCACTACTTTGGGGGGAATACTTGGGACAGAAATATTTTACAATGGCCGTAAAAGTACTTTGAAATGATGGGAGTTTGTACAATTAAGCATTAAAGAGCAAGTATATATTTGGTAACATTAGAGGTCAATTCAGTGCAATAATTGATATTCATAATGTTACAAATTGTGTTCTCTACTATGTTTACGAAGACACTGAAAACATGTAGTCCATTTTCATTACATGTCTCTGTATCTAAGATAATAGCTTTTGTATATTTAATCAGAAACCTTGTTATTATATTTATGCAGCCTGAGCCATTCCTTAACCTCCAGTCTAGACTCTGGTCTCATGTATTTCCCACTGTCTTGCAACGTGCCTTGCACTGTCATCCCAACATGATTTTTTTCCCTCTCATCCCCTTTTCCTCCAGTAAACATCTTTCCAACATCTTGTTCAAGGCCAAGCTCAAAAGTCACCTCATCTCTCATGCCTTCTTTCCCTGACTCTATTCAGCCCTGGGAGAATCAATGGCTCCCTCTGGTCACATAGTGCTTGACTCCTATGTATGTCTCCTGTTACGGAAGAATGTTATCTGATTATGCTATCTGATTATTAGTTTTATTTGTCTCTCCAGCCAGCATGACTGTGAGCACCTTGAGATCAGGTCTGGTTTAACTCTGGTCCCAGGCTCCTAGCACAGCACCTGCACAGCAGGAGCTTAAGAGAAGTTGTCTGTCAGCCTCTACATTTATGCATTGTTATCAAAGGACTAGAATGTATGTCATATTTTACCTGTTACTTTGCTCATCTCTATGACTGCTTGATCGGCATTTGGTCCCAGAGCAATAAGATGAATGATGGCCCCACTTTGTTTCACTTTATCAATACAGGTCTTTGCAGAGCTATCCTCCCCATCAGTCAGTAGCACTATTTCAGATCCATCTGTTTGGAAGTAAGCGTTTCTAATTGCCTACAAATAGAATCAGAGCATTATTACAGGTGTTCCTAGGTCAAAAGGACATCGAAAATAAAGTGTGCAGAAAAGAGGAGATAGCTTCTTTTTTAAAATCATAGGATCTGCAGTCAACAACTGCTAGGGGAACTTAAACATGACTTTATTTTCTGTCCACCTGCTGTAGGGAATGTTTGCTCAGATTAAGTTGTGTGGGAGCAGGGGTGTGGAAAATCCTACTTGGGTTAAATGACTATGACATCTCAGTCTGGGGAACTCAGGACAACTAGACACCAAAAATATAATGGCAGAATGTGGCATTAAATATTTTTCTGTTTTCTTTGACCAGCGTGTCCTCTGACAGGCCTTCGATGTATCAAGTCTGTTGTATATGCAGCTAGATGCATTGAGTTTACCTCAACATTTTTGAAAAAGTTAATTACTCCAAATTAGGGAACCCTCAGTATGCTTATAAAGAAAAGATATGGGGGCTTCCCTGGCGGCGCAGTGGTTGAGAGTCTGCCTGCCGATGCAGGGGACACGGGTTCGTGCCCCGGTCCGGGAAGATCGCACATGCCGCGAAGCGGCTAGGCACGTGAGCCATGGCTGCTGAGCCTGCGCATCCGGAGCCTGTGCTCCGCAACAGGAGAGGCCACAACAGTGAGAGGCCCGCGTACCGCAAAAACAAATAAAAAATATATATATATATAATTTTGATTTTACCTCTAATAGTCACAAGCACAAAACTAAGCATATTGGTGGTGTAAGAGAATACATGACTTATTGAGATTGTGTTCTATTTGTGGCTTGAACCAACTGAGAGTTTTGAATCTAGACACCTGTAAGAAAGGATAAAGAGAATTTATCCCAGGATAGCAACCGTATTTCATCTTTGACAGCTTTATTGGTAATGGCTTCTTGACACCATTTTGAGAAATTGAGTCCAGTCCAAGAGGGAAAAAATGACAGGTTATCAGTGGCTTTCATGAACTTGGCAGTGGAGGTGTGTGTAGATTTACAAAGGAGGGTTTAGAATGTAGAAATTCTTAATAATGCTGGTGTCAGGGGACAAAGGGACCAGTCTTATTTCAAATTTTGCATGTTTTGAGGCAAAGAATGACTATTATATACGTTTTATAATATATGTGAAATATGGTGTGATGTGCAGGAACCAAACTAAAATATAGGAAATGCGTTGATACATTATAGCATTTATACAGCATCCCCACGACATTCCCCCTACACATTTGAGAGCAAATGAAGTTTCAGACATTAAGCAGAGTTCTCTGTCCTTCACATCTCCCTTTCTTGTATTAGTTTATTCACTGAACACTTGCAGTGTGTTATTCACTGTACTGGTTTCTGGGGATTCAGCAGGAACTACATGGTTTTTGCATTCATGGAAAGAATTAAATTTAAAGAAATTTATTGAGATTTGGGTGATAAGCTGAGGAAATATAGAGAAGAGTGACAAAAACACAACTAATATATTCAGTAAAGAGAAACAATATTATAGTGCTACCATTTACTGAAATTTGCTAAGTGTTAAATGTGTTTTACACATTGTGTAATTTAATCCAACTCTGAACTCCCAACCTGTCCCTAGATTACTACCCTACTACCACTCTTACTCCCTACATTTTATTTTAAATTGGGCAACCAGAGTCATCTTCCTAAAACATGAATTAATTATCAGTCTCTGATACTTGAAAGCCTTCTGTTGTGTTTAAAATACAAACCTCTTATATTTTTTGAGGGTTTGAAGGATCTAACCATTGTCTACCTGGCAATCATATTTCATACCCCTTCATTTGCCAAATTCCAGTGCAATAGCTTCTATCATTTCTTAGAATAATTTAGTTCTTTTCACCTCTTTCGCAAGGGACTTTGCCCTTTTCTTTCCGCCTGAACCACTGGCTCCTTCTCATCCTTCAAATCTTAGCTTAGGGCTTTCCTGGTGGCGCAGTGGTTGAGAGTCTGCCTGCCGATGCAGGGGACGCGGGTTCGTGCCCCGGTCCGGGAAGATCCCGCATGCCGCGGAGCGGCTGGGTCCGTGAGCCATGGCCGCTAAGCCTGCGCGTCCGGAGCCTGCGCTCCGCAACAGGAGAGGCCACAACAGTGAGAGGCCCACATACCGCAAAAAAAAAAAAAAAAAAAAAAAAAAAAATCTTAGCTTAAACATCACCCTTCAGAAAGTGCCTCAATGGCCTCTCTACCTAAGGTAGGCTGTGCCCCTCTTTTCCCTGTTACTTACTCACATTACCTTTGTTTGGTCCCTTCACAACACTATCTCCACAACCTTCAATTATTGTTTTTTAAAAAATTAATTGATTGATTTATCTATATATTATCTGTTCCCCACTGAATTAACATGCAAGATTTGCTTCTTACATAAATAAATATGTGTTGAATTAATTAAAATATTTTATGTTTACTCCCAGCTCCCTACAATATGTTGAATAAATTAAACATGAACAATCCTACGTGCTAGCTTTCATTACCCTATTGATGAGGTAATTGAAGGCTAGTGAGGTGAAGAGTCATGCTTAGGGTCAGAAAGCTAATAAGTGATCATTGGAGTTTGAACCCAGACTTCATGTTAGAAAGCTATGCTAAAATGCTATTCTATTTATAAAAGAGGGATATTCAATAGAGTTGGGAGTAGGAGGAAAAGCTACATAAAGGAGCAAGGATTTTGAAGAATTGGTACAATTTTAACATGCAAAGATGGAAAAGAAGCATTTTAGGCAGAGGAATTACATGGGCAAATATATGGAGGCTGTTAGTACATAGTGGGCTTGGAGAACAATGTGTACAGTAAGTTGGTTGGAGCATAGAGCATTGGGAAGGGAGAACTGAGAAAAAACTGGCGAGAGAAGTGAGGGCAGGTTTATCAGAGGCTGAAAAGCTTTTAAATAACATCAGATTGAGAAATTCAGACTTAATTTTATAGACTGTGAGGGGACAGGATTTCTAAGCAGGAAAATGACACAAATGATATTAATTGTGAGCTCAAGATGACCATTTGTATAAAAATAAGATTCATAATAATAATTGTGAATTATATGTTCACTATGTAATATAATAAATATTGTTCTAGGTATGAACATGTATCATTTTGCTCATAATAATCCTATGAGATAGGCATTCTTATTTTCCTATATTTTATAGATAAGGCATTGAGAATCCAAAGAGACTGAAAACTTTGCCTAGATCACATGGCTTGTAAGTAGCAGAGCCAGTACTCTGATGTCAAAACTCATGTTCTGACCAGTATTCCTTACCCTAAGTATGACTAACAGTTCCTGCTACATCTGGAACTTTGACAGATAAACATTAGTCTCCCTAACTGAACGTCACAGAAACTAAAATGAAGATTGGCCTGAAGTGGAATCATACCATCTGACTTGCTTCTTTGCCTTAAAATTTGATGACTCTTGCTGCTCAAGAACTCTTATTTATTTAATTAACATTAATTGAGCATTGACTACTGCATGGTAATAAGACAAAGTCTCTGACTTCATTGGGCTTATACTCCAGTGGAATTTTAATAGTCATTTATTTACCCATTACTTTACTCATTGATTTACTGATCCATTAAAATATGGACAAGTGATTTTTTTCTATGTGATTAGTTCTCTGCTTCTTAGAATTAGTTATGTTAAAATTAGGGAGCAAATATGTGAAGCAGCACTTAACATAAAAATGTCCTAATTATAAACAAACTATATTTGAAGAACAATTTTCACCTCAAGTCCTGATTGAATTCCACTGCAGATGGAAGTTCCTCCACTAGCAACTGTAGGTAAACTCTTCAAGATCTTTCTTCTTTCATTGCTGCTTATTATTTGGATTAGATTACTTTTGATGTAGGCAGTACTATCAAAGTGCACCATCCCCACCCAGGATCCATTTTCAACGGTCTGCAGCAGGAAATGTTTTGCTGCTTGATTCATTCGATTTAGGCGATTAGAATTCTGAATAAAAAAGGTTAGGAAAAACAACCAAGTAATTTTTGACTGGAAAATAATAGCAGATCACATAAAATGAGTGAATAGAATTTGTTTTTAAAGATTTTATGTCAATAGTAGTTGATGTTATTAAAGAAAACAATTTTTTCAATTGATAAAATTAAAAAATACAGTTTTATTATGTAATACATATGTATAGTATAGTAAGGAACCCAGGCTTTTAACCAGAGCTGATTCTTGGCTTCTAAGAACCTAAATTAGAGGTGTAGAGTAGGGTGGGCATTGGGCTGGAACTGGGGGGGTGATGACATCTTAGAGACTGCTTAATTACTCCTGGGATCCTCTGTTCCAGTTGTATCAAGATGAAACTACTCCCCAGGTCCCACAGTTTCAAACCAGACTATCATGGACTCCAGCTAGAAACTGAAATCTCTCCATCCACTGGCCACCAGACTACCCAAAAGATGAAACTTACTCTAAATTCTGAGAGACCCCATTCCTACCCCACCCATTTCCTCTTCTGCTCCTAACCTCTCCCCACCACATTTCCACTAGGGATTAACTGGAATTGGTTCGTTGGTAACCCGTTAGGACTCATATCCTTATTTCCTAGGTGAATACCCAGGATATATACCTTTCCATGCGTTTGTCTTTTTTCAGTCCCTCAATACCAATTGACCTGTGGTACTTCTTCCTAACACATGCCCAAATTTCCCTCTGAACTCCCCGGAACCAAATCATGGTGAAGAACTTTTTCTACATCCCCATCTTAGCAGGTTTTCTCTACCACTTTGCTTTACCTTTAAGCGTGACTCTGCCTGCACCCTGTGTAGGGGAGGCTGCTCATCTTCTTCCAATTAAGAACCTCATCTCTCCCCAGCGACACTTCCTAGAACACTTCTGTGTGCTGGTATCTACCACTCTGATGCTCTTTCAGAAACCCTGTGCTATTGTGGATTATTTCACCCAGCTGTATCATCCTCTGCCCTTTCCACTACCACCCAACCCCCATTTGTTGAATACATTATTCCTGATCTTCAGCATGCTCTGTTCTGCCTCAAATGTGCCATCCTTCTGGGTACCTTATCACATTACATCTGCTCATTTGTAGTCCATTCATTTCAACAATTATTTATTGAGTGCCTACATGTGATAAGCCCTATTCTAGACAAAAGGGATACAAAGATGAATAAGACTGCTTCAAGTCCTAGGGGACCTGGTTCCTAGAGAACATGATTTCAAGTCCTAGAGGAGTTCACAGTATAGTAGGAGAGAAATGTGTAATTTCAATATAATATATAGTAAAAGAGGTTTGTACAGGTCATTGTGGAAGATCTGCTGAAGGGCCCTTAGCCCAGCCTGGAAGACCAGCCCACGTCCTGGACAAAGTGGGTACCTACATCAAATTTTGAAGGGTAAGGTAAGTATGAGTTAACTCAGTGATGCAGAAGAGAGAGAATTTTGTCTCTTCAACTATGAACTGTTCAAGGATATGGATCTCTATTCCTAAAGCCTTGTACAATGCCTAGTACCATTCACTTAATGAGGGTAGAAGGAATGAATGGCTGAATCTGGACCTATCTTCTTTATGGTGATGCTTTTTGTCTGTGTCTTTGAGCATAAGGAGGTCATTCATATAGGTGATGCAAATAAGATAAAGCCATGTTAAGAATTCTCCTGGTTGATCTTTCACTCTCTCCTCATGCCTGTCAAGTATTTACAGTAGATAGAGGGAGCAAGGTTAGGAAACTTTTACATATTTCAGTCTCTAGTTCTGATCTTCTAACAAAAGCTTTACTAAAGGACCTAAAAGTCCTCCTCCATAAACTCTCCATTTTCTGGAAAAAAAACAGAGATTCTTGGATTAGGTCCTTCTAACTCTATTGCCATCCTTCTCTTTCATTATAATGTTCATTGCCCCTCTTGAGGTCAAGATCACAGGAAGTGATGGTACTTATGCCACCGTGCAGTTTAGAAGAATCCAGGTGCACGTAGCAGTCAGAGTGTTCTTAAGCATTCAGTCACTGCCCTGTCCCTACATCCAGGAAAAATGGGTGTATGAACTTACTGCCATGCTTCCAGACTTATCAAGGACAAAGCAAACGATTCTTTCACTGATCTTTAGCAATGAGAAGACAGGCGGAGGGGGTGGTGCCACCATAACCACTGTGTTTCTAAAATCCTCAGAATTGCTGATCACCTCCCATGTGCTTCTGAAATTGCACATTTTGTTTTGTACACTTGGAGCTTCACGGTTATGGTTTTTTTCATTACAAAATTCAGCGACCTAAAAGGTTAACAAAATGAAAAGAAATTTTATATATGATGCATTTTGTTTTATATGATGCATTTCAAAACTCAACTACAAATCTGATAAGTATTAAAAACCTCTTCTCTAAAAATGTTGTTTATTGATTGAAATATGATTCAGGGAGGAAACATATAATAGTAAGGCAGATTTTCAATAATAATAATAGGTGACACTAGATGAGTGCTTACTATGTGCCAGCCAATGTTCAAAGAACTCTATAATAATACATCTAATCCCTGAACAGATATTTTATAAACATGATGACAAGTCCTCTGATTATAAATATACAGTCTGAAGTAATGATTGATATACTTACAGATCCAATACCTTGCATAAACATTATGGATGTCTTTTCAGTTTGATATTTATCAGGGAAGAACTGACAATCTTTTTGATACAGTTTTGTCTTGGAATCAATTTTGCATTTATTAGTTACACAGCTGTTTCCTTGACACTTATACACTCTGTTTATACCAGTAATGCCTGTGGAACACCTGAAAATGTGTGACAGTTAGTCTTTGAGGCAACCTAATCATTAAAATTTTTATAAAACCTTAAGTGGTCTTCTTATCAAGGTTTTCAATAATGATCTTTATCAAGGTTTTTATTCTTATTTGAATACCACATACATCCTATTTTGACAGCAAAGTTTCAGGGTTCCTACCAGAGCACTTATCTGTTTTTCAAGAAATTTTTAAGGGAAATTTTAAGTAGGATCTCCTGTCTATGTGAAGGGTGAGTTCTCTTCTGGAATTATACTTATACTAGTGGCTGTAGGCTCTCCTTTTCCAAACATCTCTCCTACTAGCCTTGTGATGGTAAATGCACTGCAGGCATCTGGAAAAGTCATCTTATGAAATCATTTACTCTTGGTACCACTTTAGCCTGAGGCTGTTTGTATATTTCTTATTCAAAGAAATTATCTTCAAGAGAATGAAATGTCGCATAGCTACAAGTATTTTGATTATTCAAGGAATATTTTTATCCAAAGTGAAATATGGCTAGAAGGAAAGACTGGGATACTGCCAAGGACAGTAAAGAATAGTAGAGGGATTTTAGACATATGTTTTATTGCATGGAATTTGCCATAAGTGGTAGTGATTGTAACAAATATTCTGGAATGTGAATGTAGCTCATCTTTTCAGTATATTCCAGTTCAAATTAAAGAAGCAAAGACTAGATTTTATTTAGTAATTTAGGGAGTCTTCTAAATATGTCTGTGCCTCTATTGCCCCAAAACTCAGCAAACATAATGGTGTTATCTATGTTAACAACCATGATGAATATTATGCATAGACTTAGACATTTAGGGGAATATGATATAAACAAATGTAATCACATAATAGTCTTTAAAATACTCGTCCTAGGGCCTCCCTGGTGGCGCAGTGGTTGAGAGTCCGCCTGCCGATGCAGGGGATGCGGGTTCGTGCCCCGGTCTGGGAGGATCCCACATGCCGCGGAGCGGCTGGGCCCGTGAGCCATGGCCGCTGAGCCTGCGTGTCTAGAGCCTGTGCTCCGCAATGGGAGAGGCCATAACAGTGAGAGGCCCGCGTACCGAATAAAAAAATATATATACTCATCCTAAAACCTGGTGCTATGGTGCTGAGGAAGGACCTTCACTGAAATTTGTACATTTTTGATAAGTCCCCACCCCCAGCAGGGCATCTAAGATTGATTAAGCTGCTGATGCCCAATTTTACATTGATTACCCCACCCATTCTGCTCTCTTGATCTCAGAATCAAGAGGATTGTCTATTATTAACTGTGATGTTAGATTTGTATTTTAACATGAACGTTATAAATCCCAGGAAATTTCTGTGTGGCTCTTTGAAGCTGGTTGATTTCCTACTCAGCCGCATTTACCACTACTTATTTTTTTCATTCTTTTGTAGAGTAAATAATTTTGACCTCCTAGCACATAGTACAACCCTTTACAGAGAGCACTAACTTCAGCAAAAATGAGTTCTGGCAGCTATGGTAGAGAGGTATAAAAATATGTCAACTTGACTACCAAATGCTCTTGAAGTTATGTGTATTTTAAATGAACAACCAGCTTCAGGACTTCCCTGGTGGCACAGTGGTTAAGACTCCGTGTTCCCAATGCAGGGTCCCTGGGTTCCAACCCTTGTCAGGTAACTAGATCCCACATGCATGCCGCAGCTAAGAGTTTGCCTGCCACAACTAAGGAGCCAGCAAGATGCAGCTAAGGAGCCCGCCTGCCGCAGCTAAGACCCAGCACAACCAAATAAATAAATAAGTTTTTTAAATAAATAAATAAATAAATGGACAACCAGCTTCTTTGAGATACATTTTCTTAAAAAACCAAAAAGCACTGTTTTGTGATATAACATCTGTTACCTGCATTGGGACAAAAATGAAAGAAAGGCTTTTGAAAGAAATCAGTCTAAGGAAAATGAGAAGTTACTGCCTGCAGTAATTTAAGACAGTTTAAATAGTCATACCTTGTTGCTTCAATTTTCTTTGTGTTAACGCTGTAGAAAGGCTCAGCATCATTGTACTCATCAAACACTCCCCAGCGGAGATGGGCCCACTCATGGACAAATAGTCTACCTGTGGGAAAATATTTCAAATACATGATTATATTTCAAGTGACATAATCCATCCCTCATATATTTTAAGAAAAATTTTAAAAATCCAGAATGTTTAGGCTTTAAATAACTAACATTTATATTTTTGTTTATAAAAAAGCATACTGAATTACATTTCATTTTATTAATTATATAGTTTTTAGCATATTATTTTTTATTCCACATTTGTTAAGTCAACGAAACATTTATTATGTGTATGCCATGGGCAGAACAGATTGAACTTTGAGTTTTGGTTCTTGGGGGGCAAAAAGTCTTAGATATTACAGTGGTTTTTGGCTCTACAAAACTCACTCCTACCAACAACATAAACATATGTATAACACATCTGTGGTATTAAAATTTCATGAAGGTACAATTAGTTTAAAAATGTCTATATATGCTCCGTAGGGGATTGGTAATGAAAGAAAAAGATTGACAAACACTGCTATAGACAAAATATAATTTGGGCGGGTGTCTAAATGAGGTGATTAATTTATAGTACTTAGCATGTATAAGCATTAATGAAATGAAAATAATTATTTTTAATTATATATATTCAGCACTATACTAGATTCTAGGAAATATACATATGAGTAAGATATAATCCTTGACTAGGATAAGGTTAGAGAGAGGGAGTCAGAATTAAAATTTTTCTTCCCTAAGAATTTCAGGGTGAATAGAAGAATAAAGAATTTCATCCTTGGAATGCAGGATGAAAAAATAAGTACATTTTTTGTTTTAGCAATATTAGGAAAAACTTCAGCGGAAATAGATATGGAGAAGTGGAAGCTGGAAATATACTCTGGTCCACTACAATGTGTGTTCCTCTAACTCAGATTACCTCGTGAGATCTGAAAATTGGAGGACAGTGTCAGTATTATGAAGAAGTCATGTTTCTTCTTTAAGTCCTTGCTACTCAAAATGTGTTCCTTGCACCAGCAGTGTCAGCATCACATGAGAGCTGACAAGAAATTCAGAATCTTGCGTCTACTCTAGACCTATTGACTCAGAATCTGCTTATTAACAAGAGCCCTAAATTATTCCTCTACACATTAAAGTTTGAAAACACTGTTTTTAGGTTCCTAGGCAAATGGGGCCAAATGAGTGAACATGAATTATATACATCCTGCAGTGTGGGAGGAAAAAGCTCTCATATCAGCTACAGTGATAGGAATTTGGTGAATTTTAAGAAAATTTAAATATGCCTGCACCTGTGGTTCCTTTTTTTAGAAGAGTCCACTCTCAGACTGGCTTTCTTTTTAGCTCATGACTGGTTGCCTGGCCCCCATGCCCTCCTCAGTTTGCTGAAAGAAGAGAATTCAGGTGCTCTGACCACACATACAAAAAGGTAACTATGTGAGGAGATGATATGTTAATTAGCTCAACTGTAGTAATCATTTCACTATGTACATGTATAGCAAATCATCATGTTGTACATCTTAATTTATATAATTTTTATTAAAAAAGCAACACCTCTGACTTAGAATTCCATTCCTATCTCAATCATTGTCTCAGTTCCTACTAGCCCTGTTCTCACTTCCAACAGCATTTCTGCTTGTGTGTGTGTGTGTGTGTGTGTGTGTGTGTGTGTGTGTGTGTGTGTATGTACTTTTAATATCTTCTGTGGAGGCAGCTTGCAGCCACACTGAACTGCTGCTTGGATGGTCCAAAAGATCTTTCCTGGGACCTATTGTTTTTGTTATCATTTTTATTACAAATTGCATAGATTTTGAGGAGTTTCTTCTTAATCTTATTTCCCCCCAAAGCCTTGTTGTTTTTAAGGCATTGTTTTGCAGAATGTGAGTTTTCCCACAAACACATGTATCACATTATGGCAGAAACACTTGTCTAAGAAGGAAAGGGGGGCAACTGTCAGTTATGGGATAAGGGCTGAAGTGAGGGGCATGGGAAAAGAAGAAGAACTCCGGTAGGGGCATTGGCTTTAGAAACTGAAGAAAATCTTCCTCTTCTAAGACAGATGGAAGTGGAGGGAAATGAAGGTGGACATGAGTTTGGAAGTAGAGTGGAAGAAGGTAGGGACCTCTGTTTTCTCAATCAAGGCATCCGTTAACTTATGAAGTGGAAAACACTGGCTAGTGATCTTAAGAAAAGTGGTAGAAGTTTAGAACAGCTGCTATGGGGAATGAGAAAGGGAGAGGAGAGAAGGCAAGTCCAATCATTGCTGAGTAGATTTGAGGACTTCACTGAGCTTGGAAAATGTGTTTTTTTTTAGGATACCAATTAGGTTTATAATTTTCTTTCACAATCTTGGAAACATATTAACAAGAGTCAAAAAAAATGACTGGCAATTCAGTACAGAGAATTGGCAAGTTGAATAAAACATAAGGCTAAGAATGGTGAGGGAGTTGTGCTATTTATACTTGTAGCTGACATGACTGACTTTGCTGGATATGTCAGGTAGAAAAGAAAGTATATCTAGAAGGGCACAAAGGATTAAAGGTGCCAAGTACAACAAGCATGATCAGACTAAAGTATGGGGGAGAGGTAAGATTGGGATGGGATAGGATGATGGAGCTTTTAAGATTGGGTCCAGGCAATGTTGAGGACTATGACTAGCTGACTGTTTGACAGAGATAAGAGACTTAATAAATGTTCGCTGAAGGGGCAGTGGAAGAGGAAGAAGTGGTTCTGGGGTGTGCAGATTCAGGAAGGCTTTCATTGAGTAGTGACGTATGAGTTGGACTCTCCTTTGACAATAATTTTCATTTTCGTCTGAAAAATATCGTGCTTTAGTTCATTTGAAACAATGATCTTAACTCTTAGATTGAACCAGATGAAATTGCCATTTTCATAGGTAAAAATGATCACTTATAGACAAGTTCATCGGGTTCAAAGAATGGATTGAATAATAGTATCAGCAACTAACAGCCTGTGAGCGTTTTCTCTTGACCAGGAACTGTCATCTTGGCCGTTTTCAGCTTGCCACGCATCTGCCTTCCATGGAGGTGGCAGGTGATTGATTAATATCCAGCAGTGGAGAACTGAAAAATTAAAACCTAAAAAGTTTTCCTAAAGCAAAACATTTACTATGGCCATCCCATGTTCAAATTTCTGTAGAGACCATACTGAGTACAATTACAAGGATGATCTAGTTTAATATTCCCAACATTTCTATAAGGTAGGAGCTCCTCTATTCACCATTTTTTAGGAAATAAGCACAGAGAGGCTGGGTCGCTTGTCCAAGGTCACCCATAGCTGTAGGGGAGTCAGGATTTGACCCTAGGGACTCTGGCTCCAAGGCTTGTACACTGAACATGGATATAAACTGCGTGTTGGAATCATGGCAAAATATTTGTTTTAACCCAAATTCCTACCTGATGGTCCAAATTCATTTTGTTTTTTTCCAAGTACAAAGTCGTGGGTGAAGTGAATGTATTCTCCTTTTTCTCCACAGGCTGTGAACTGCTTGGTGTATGGCTCATCTCTACCTGGGAGGGTAGGTGGTGAGACTAAAACATCAGCCTGAAAATGTTTAAAAAGGTGTTTAAAACATCAGAATAGGAATGATAACATTTGTGTGAAAAACTCTGAAATGATTAATTTAGGTCAAAATTGACAAGCAGCAGAGAAAATATTTTTAAGAGACAATTTTTGAGTCTTACATGTTTGTAACTTTCATGCTTTGGCCTCTTGTACTGAGTGATATTCTTCCATTTCTCTGGAATTAATATTGATACATTTTTGAAAAAAAATCTTTTTTCTGTGGCTTCAAACAGATAAGTAGATGCTGCAGTCACCATGTCCTATTATCATAGGAAAAAAGAGAAGTGAGGATGGCCAAGGGAGAGTAGACTAAATGAACAGGCATTCATCACAGGCAATTCTCACCTTTAGTCATTAATACAAAAAGCAACTGACTGGTGAGTAGGGTTTCTGATTCAACATTTGAAATCTGTCACCTGTCAGTCCAAAACTGTGGCTGAATTCTGCACATTTAACAGCTTTCAGTCTTCTATAATCCTACATCAAAAGGCTAATACTTATGTTTGGCATTAAAAGGAATTGTTTAATATGATAAAGGGCATGGACTTTGGAAGCATCTAGACTTGGTTCCAATACTAGCTTAATACTCTGGCTTAGACCTTGGCTAGTTTATATGACTGCTTTGAATCTCAGTCTCTTTGTCTCCTTAATATACTATTACAACCTATCTTTAAGGTTGCCACAAACATGAAATGAGTTATAAAGTACACATAGGCAGTCATAAAACTCAACTGATATCATTACTATTATAATTCCTAGTAGGGAACAGCCTTACCTGATGCAAGCTGAGGAAAACAGTTTATGGCGATGGCCTATAGAAGAGGTTTTCACTCTATTCTCTCCTCCCAGGAGAGGCAGCTGGGTTGGGAGCACAGCGAGTGGAGTAGTGGAAAAATTCATAGGAGAGGCAGAGCTTTTTGATCATAGGCAGAGCTTCTTGCTCTGCCATCAAGTTGAAAATAATATCATCTTATATTGTTTAGTATCCTGAACCTCAAAATGTTATGATTAATAGGAGAAATAGTTCCTCCGAAGAGCTTATTATCTAGTGGAGGAAATAGTTGGATGAAATGTTCTTTGGTACTCTATTCTGCATGATCAAATCCACTGAATAGCTGAGGAATACTCGGTGCTGGATGACGACGTCAACCTCTTCATGTTGCTGGCAACACCACAGTCTACAGTATTGTTTATGTCTAAGTAGATCCTCCTCTCAATTCTTCCTGACCTAACATTAAGACCACAATAAAATTATTCTTCTTCAGGAATTTCAGGACATTTTTTCCTGTTCTCTGGAAGATGGTCTAGTGTGCTCTTAGTGTATTGAAGAGATCATTAAACTGACAAGGCTCAGGGCAGGGATCAGCCAGAAGCCAGAGTGCAGAGAACTGAGACCCAGATGACCGGCTCTTGTTAGGAAAACGGCTTTAGAGAGCTACCAAAGTAGGTTGGAGGTTACTTCTCAATTGATGATAATTATATTTTTCCAAGTGTTCAGGCCAAAACCCATGAAGTTTTTTTTATGACTCCTACTTTCCCTCCACCCCTCCTCTACTCCACACACCTATCAACAAATTTCTCTATGACACTCTTAGAATTTGTCCAGAATCACACCACAGTAATGATCTCTACCACAATATCCCTGCTCCTATTCAACATTACTTCTCACCCTTGAAGCCTTCTGTGACTTCTATTTTTACCTCCTCCCCTCCCCTACCCCACACATCTAAACCATCAGCAAATTTGCCTATGATAACCTCACAGATAAAGAACATGTTCAGAATCACACCACATTAATGATCTCTACCACAATATCCCTGTTCCGAGTCACCAGCACTTCTCACTTGCACCAGCTCCCGACCCAGTGTCCCTCTGTACCTCTATGCTGCAACAGAGCTTATACAAGATAAGGGACAAAGGAAAGCCCTCTACAGTGTTTCCTCAAACTGCCGACAGAGTGACTCCAGAACAAGCGCAAGAGAACACACCTCTCTTCTTCTATGGATTCTGATTTCACTCAGAGTAAAAGCCCAAATCTTTCCGATGGTCTGGGCCCTGCTACCTCTCCACCTTCAGCTCTCCCCCACCCTTCTTCCTGCTCATTCACAGTTGTTTCCTTGGTCACATCAGACATGCTGTCACCTCCAAGCCACTGCACCTGCTGTTCCCTCCCCCAGGTTTTCACCTGGCTCTTCCAGGCCTCTGCCCAGATGTCACATCAACAGTGAGACCTTCTCTGACTACCCTGCATGAAACAGTAACCCACATTCTCTCCCTACCCCAGTCCCACCAACACTGCCTATCCCCCTTTGCTGATTTATTTTACTGCATAACAATTTACTACCATTGGCTTGCTCTACATTGACATGTTTTTATTATCTATATCATCTGAAAAGAATATATACTGCAGGAGATCGGGAGCTTTAAAAAATTTCACTGCTCTCTCTCCTGGCATGCCATAAGCAAGCATTCAGTAAATAACTGTTTAAAGAACAGACGAGTCCAAGCGATTGTCTTCCCAGTTCAGTTCACCCTGCTGCTGCTTCTCACCAGAAAGATGGGAGATAATTTCCCCTTTCGGTTCATAACATTTGATAGCAACGGACTTAAAACAAAGATTCTCTTTCTTTGATCCCCTTTTCTTTCCCTCCTGCAGTATGAAAAGAGATTGTGTTTGTCAAAATAAATGGCACGGGGACTATAAACATTCCCTGTACTCCAGACATTTTCTGAGGCTGAATTTAAGCAGTAAAGATGTACTGCAGTGAAGTTGTGTGCTGAGGACCACCCTGCAAACTGTGTTTGAGAGACATTAATGAGTTGCATGTAGGCCTGGAAATATGCTAAATATTCAGAAAACGTTATAGTATATCTGAAATAAAAGTAAACTTGCATCCAAAAAAAAGAACAGATAAGGCCAGTTGCTAATTTACAGATTAAGAAACAGGATCAGGGAGACCCCATGGCTTGTCTTTGGTCTTATGGTGAGACAGGGTAGAATGCTGTCTAGAACCTTCAATTTCCCCTGCCCATTGCAGCATTGTTTTTTACTTCACCATGCTGCTTTTGAACTTCCTAGAGTGCTGAGAAGTTTCCACTGCAATTATTAACAACTGTATATTTTTTCTCATCAATTCAAACAGAAGAAATCCCATTTCTTTCTTACCTTTATCTGTTCAATTAGTGTTTCATCTTCTGGCACAGCAGGGTCTATAGCAATGATAATGCCCTCATAGCCATTGTTATCCAGCCGAACAAAGGAAGTATTGGATCCCTGCAGCAGGTATAGGGCCAAGAGGAAGAAAAAATTTCTGAGTAACTCCATTATTCCTCTTGAGTTGTTCCTGGCCCCAATGTTGTTCAAGGAGCTTTTCTTTCACCTTTAATCTCTCTCTCTCTCTCTCTCTCTCTATATATATATACTCCTAAACATTGTCAACGTTGGCTGATTATGAGACATTGACTGTATAAAGGTCAACGTTACATATGTGGGAAAATATTTGGCTTCAGTTTACACAATCGTTTTATTGTATATTATTGTAAAAATGATGTGACTCATAGAAGAGTTCAGATCTTTTAATACAATACATTGCACATATTCCTTCGGGGACATATTTTCTATACTTTCTAATTCTAGCTAATTTCCTCTGTATAGACATATATTTTATATTTTCTGAAGAGTGCAATGTGAAAATAAATAAAATTTCATAATGATATTAATAGAAACAATACTGCTAATTTTGTTATTCAGTTTTACAGAGTGATTTAGTTATTTTTTCTAACAGTATAAATAATAGAAGAGAATGTAAGATTACTAAATGTAAATAATGCCAAATTAGGTAAGACGGCTTTGAAACCTCAATTAAATATTTTTAAGACATAAATTAAGGCAGATTCGATAAAGTTATTAGAGTAAATCTTCAAAAATCCTGTCCAGTAAAGAATGAATAGAATTTGTTTTTAATCAAGTATATCAAAAAAGAATGGTATGTGTTGGTTATTATTGAGGCAGAGTGAATCATATTAATAGTTAATATTTATTCAGTACTTACCAGGGCAGAGATTCTCTCACTTAATCCTCACTGCAACTCTGCAACATAAGTACGAATATTATCTTCATTTTATACTTGGGGAAACTGAGGCACACAGTTCCAGTAACTCACCAAGATTACATAGCTAGTAAATGGCAGAGTCAGTATTTGAACCCAATATTCTTACTCCAGAGCCCATAGATTTTATCACTTCACAGTAAGGCAATATTGTTTTATAAGGCAAATAATATAATAAGGTATTTTAAAAATGAAAAAAGGGGGTCAGGATAGGAGTTATAATAATGAGTTAAGAATGTCTAGTCCTAAAGGAAAGGAGCTGGGACTCATCAGAAGCCCAAAAGAGAACTAAAAATAAAACAGTAAAAAATATCTTTAAATTAAGAGCTTAAGTAGTAGGATACCTATGTTGCATTCTGAACAAGCAAGAGATTTTATCAAGGTAGAAATTTTATCATTTAACATTCCATCCCAAATTCTCCTCTTCTCTGGGAATTTAGGTGAACAATGCTGAATTCCCCAGGGAGAGTCAGACTTCTGATAACCATGGTAACACAGAGGTCTCCTGTCATGGGACTTTTAAATCATGGGTCAATCACATGGTAAGACAGTAACAGCCAGGTTTTTTCCTTAAGAGAAGAGGATTTGGATTGTTATTATTGAGGCAGGCATATAGTCTGTGATTTCACTTTTGATTTCCTGGAAGGAATGATATTTGTAATATCTTCATTTTAAAAAAAAATGAAAAGAGCTTCTTTCTGAGTTGTAAAGCTGAGTTACTTACCCTTATGTAATGTCCTGAAGGCAAAATTGTATTTCTAGTAATATGAGTTATCCACTATTAACACAGAACTTAGGGTATAAGTAGGTTGGAATTCCTCCTTTGATTCTGTTTCTTCCTCCTTTTTTGGATCTCCCTATCCACAGTGTGTGTATTCTGTTCTAGATTCCTTGTGCTAAGCACACATTGGTCAGAATCCTTTCCTGCCTCTAGAGCCAGAGCTGGAAACCAGTCTCTCTTTCCCCACTACTAGTGCCCAATTTATGTGAGGTTGTGGTTCCCTCTGTACCTAGTTAGATAAGTATCTGCTTTGCAGACAGTGTTTTGGGGATAGTGGAGGAAGTATCCTTCTGAGTTCAGACTTGGAGAGAAGTATTAGAAATCGCAGCTGTGGCTTCAGGTCAAGTCATGTTTCTTAGTCCAGTTTCACCACTGATCTAGCCAATATTTTGATTATCTGTCTGACTCCTATCTATTTCCAAATTAGTTCCAACCTCTGAAAAGGAAATGGCTGGGTTTGTGTGTGTGTGTGTGTGTGTGTGTGTGTGATTTTAAAGCCCCAAACATTAATTAAATAGGGAACAATATAAAATCACGTATTTGTATATGTTCTTGGAACATCCTGCCATTAAGGGGTTCTTATTGGCCCTTCTTCCTACTTAGTGAGTAGCTTTCCCCTTTCTTCCCTCACTCTCCGATTCTCACTCATTCCTTTCAGGATTGTAAATTCCTGGAACTCCAAATACTTTTTCTCTATTCTACAAAGTAGTATATTAGCTCTCTCCTGCTTCTGCTCCCAAACTTGTACATTTAAACCTGTTAAAGAGAGATATTTATGGTTATAAAGAGCTATGTAGTCTTACATAAACAAAAGGAAGTCTGCCTTGCTACAGGTTCTCCACGTGGGGATGGACAGTCAGAGATGACTTTATTTTCTCTCATTGTGAGAGGAACTATGCCCTGTTCAACTAATCTCTTTACAGTGCTAACCATATGGTATAAAGCCCTCAATTTTCAAAATTTTTTCATCTCATAGTAAGCAGTTTGGTAGCCTTCTTACAGAATTCTTAGCCACCAGATTTTCCAGCTCCAATTCCTCTTGCACATCACCAAATTATCTCATGTACAATGCCATCTTTCCCTTCTCTAATTCTTCAAGAGAGTATCATTACCTTCAAGTTGGCACGATCCTTTACTTGCTATTCAGAATACATCACAATCTGGTCACTTTATATCAATAGTTTCCATTTTATCTTCCAGTATTGCCTAGAATAAATCTTTCCCTCTAATCGATAAGATCTGCTCATATTTTGTGAAAAATTACTTTTACTTTCTATTATGATATCTTTGACCACATTCATTTTTCGAATTATTCAATATCTAGCTCAAATTCTGCTTCCTATGAAGGTTTCCCTGACCAGTCCCTCCTGTCATTTCCCTTCTCTGAACTTCTGTACGCTTTGAATAATAACACGGTTTCCTACACAGGAAATCCTCCAAATTTCAGAATTTAGGGGTTGAGGTTTTGAATATCCTCATAATGGAATTTTAGTGCTGGAAGGTACCTGAGACACCATCTAGTTCAACCACTGACATTATGGATGACAATACATGTCCTAGGAAGGTAAGTGACTTAGTGACAAAACTCCAACCAGAACATCTGATTTTTGCCCAGTGTGACCTCTTCTCATGGCTTCCTGCTTGCCAACACTGAACCAGTCTTTCCTTACTCTCCCTGGCTCCTGCTGCTGTTGCTATTTGTTACACCAGCTGTACTCTGAGCTCAAGGTATCCATTTCTTTTTAGGAGTCATAAAGTTAGCAGATGCTACAGAAATATTGTAACATATGACTCCTAAATTAAAGAATTTCTCGTTGTGTAATCAGAAGAATTGGAAGAGCCATAAGGAGAAAAAAATCCTTTGAACAAAATTGCTTTAAACAGAAAGTTTGTCCAAAGAATTTTATGTCAGGAGCAAGTACTCACAGATTCATCTGTACATAGTGATCTCTATAATCCGTTCTTTTATATATACGGAATCCTATAAGGATCAGGAAGAACTAATATTTACTGAGCACCCATGTCAGATACTCTTATTGTTACTTTACATTATTAACTCATTTAGTCTTCATGATCACTCTTTTTAAATTTTTATTTATTTTTATTTTAAAAAAAATTTTATTGGAGTATAGTTGATTTAAAATATTGCGTTAGTTTCTGCTGTACAGCAAAGTGAGTCATGAGATAGGTATTATCTTCCTCCTTCTACAAATGGTGAAACAGAGACCAGAGATGTTAATATATCGTGATGTCATGCTATGGGTAGCTATATTTTGCCTGGTTGGTT
Organism: Physeter macrocephalus; assembly: GCF_002837175.3. NCBI lineage: Eukaryota > Metazoa > Chordata > Mammalia > Artiodactyla > Physeteridae > Physeter > Physeter macrocephalus. Next base: position 108,107,835 of record NC_041217.1, read on the forward strand.
ACACATTGGGGTATGGTAGTGGACACTGTTAGTGCTCTACCCCGACTTCCTCATATCTCTTTACTATTCCTGTATACCTCTTCTCTCTGTGTCAGGGGACTTTCTCTCTCAGTGGCTCACACTGGCAACTCTTCTCTGGAGGATAGCATTCAGGCTACATGAGCTGCTTTGTCTGTTTATGCAAAGAGCCAGTGGTAGCTTACATCGTACCAGGTGGTCCTTAGTCAATGACTGACAAGTGCAGGGATGTGAAATCTTAGTGCCTTTGCTCCAGGTTGGGACAAGTTCCGAAGTGTAACTTATACATTAGAGCTCCCTGTGGGAATCAACCTGAAACAACCACCAAGGGACTCTACCTGTAATCAATACCCCACTTGGCTTCTTTTCTTTCCTTGTTCTGGTTTCTCTCCTCTCTAGCCATTTTTTCTTTGAGAACTTCCTTAATAAATTGCTTGTGCATAAATCCTTGTCTCAGGGTTTGCTTTTGGTGGATCCATTCTAAGATACAGTGTCATGTCTTAAATTCTCAAATAATATTTATTAAGCGCTTACTATATGCCAAGCACTATGTGACATTCTTTAAATCAACTCATTGAATCCTCACAAGAACCCCGTGAGTAGATACCATTTCTCATTTTACAAATGAGAAAACTGAGCCTTAATAGCTTCCTCAAAGTCACCCTGCCAGTAAGTGTCAGAACCAAGCTGAAACCCTGGTCTGACTCCAAGCCATATTCATAACCCCTATGCTGTACTCCTCGAGGACACATCATTTCACCTGGTAAGGAAGCCAACTCATAGTCAACCCCACAATCTGTGGAAGAATACAAAAACAAATGATAAAAATTCTAGTGCAAAAACCAAATTATCACATATTTTACAATTTTCTTTTCCTAATCAAGAAGATCTAGATTTCTGTAACTGGGGAGAGCAAGAAATCTTGTATGGGAAAAAAATATTATATAACATGTCATATAGTCTTTAGACTAGTCCCTTGAATATTTATGGAGTATGCTTTGCGATAAGCTCAGAAGATAAAAAAGTGCTTTCCCTTAAGGAACCCACAGTTTAGTGAAGGAGACTGACCTATAAAGGTCTATAATACAACCTGATAAATGCTGTAATAAAAGTATATGATAGCAAGGAGGAAGGAACAAAGAATTCTGAGTCAGGATTTGAGATGGAGTTAGGGAATGACTCATTTAACATGAGTCTTAAAGAATGGATAGGACTTTAATGTTTTAGTTTATCTCATTTTAATTTAATTTTACTTTATTATTTTACAATGGAAGAATGAATACCAGAATTTTGTTTGAAATAGAGGACAAAATCACAGAGGTAGAAAATGGCCTATATCTCTACTTCTAATTAAAATTCTAATACAAAGACCTAGATCCCATGTACTTGCTCTGGTGGAAAGAACAATAGTGCTTTTTCTCTGATTGATTGAGAGTCTCTTTAAAATGACACAGAATTATTTTACAATTAGAATATTCACTTTCAAGCAGTGATCGCTTATATTCATAGCTATTCATAGCTATATAAAATGTGATTCTGAAATGGAGGTTTCAAAATTTCAAATGTTTCTAATATGGAGATGCGATCTTGGACAAATTAATGGCCACGCTAAGTAAAAGAGAGTGATTTCCAACCTGTGGATTAAGACCCTCAGGGGACTCAAGTTCATTGAAATGGGCGTTCAAATTCATATGCATATATGCATTCCTTTTCCAAGCTACAGACACTAGAGCTCTTATCTGGTGGGGCAGTGATAAGACAAAGCGGTTAAGAATATAAGGGTTTGGAGTTGTACTGTTGGAGTTCAAACCCCAGCTATATCATTAAGTGGATGAACTTGGTTAAACTACTTGACCTCTCTGTGCCTCAATTTCCTCATCAGTTGAGTGAGGATAATAATAAACCTGCCGTGAAGAATAGTTATGACTTAAATGAATTAAATATATATACATATGGAACATTTAGAACACTGACACATGGTAAAAATATATCAGTTATTATTATGTATGTGAGTTGGGAAAGCACATCACTGACATTCTTTTGACATTAAAAAAATAATAATCCTTACTGGACTATTTCTGAAAAAGTGGGGGATCACTAGTCTACAGTAGATCCTTGCCTATTCAAAGAAGCTTATCTCAGTGGATTACCAGGTATGCTCCTCCTCCCGTTCCCTTTCCTGCTAGCTTTTTTTCCTCTACTTCACACATTAGTATCTCTAGCCTATATGTATTCATTAGAAGTGTTTTTAGTTATAAAACTTAATAATAGTGGCTTAACAGAATATGGATTTATTTGCCTTACTAGGCAGTCACTGGTGGAGTGGCTTACTGGTGGCATAAAGGACACAGGCTCTATCTAAATTTCTTCTCTATCAACCTTGGATGTGTGACTTTTTACTCGTGATCATGAGAGGTTGCTGCACCTACAGGTCCCATATTTATGCTGTAAGTAGAGGAAGGTGGTAGCCCCTACACTATCTGCTCTTGTATCAGAAAAGCAAAAGTTTTACCAGAAGTCCCTGAGATTTCAGTTTCCATCTAATTTGCCAGATGTTCTGATTGTGTGTACATCATGCTACTAAAAATGTGGATATGGGCTACCTGTATTGACATCACCTGGCAGCTTGTTAGAAATCGCAGAATCTCAGGCACTATCCCAGACCTACTGAATCAGAATCTGCTTTTAAACAAGATTCCCAGAAGACACATGTACACATTAAATTTTTTTAAACATCTTTATTGGAGTATAATTGCTTTACAGTGGTGTGTTAGTTTCTGCTGTATCACAAAGTGAATCAGCTATACATATACATATATCCCCATATCGCCCCTCTTGCGTCTCCCTCCCACCCTCCCTATCCGACCCCTCTAGGTGGTCACAAAGAACGGAGCTGATCTCCCTGTGCTTTGCGGCTGCTTCCCACTAGCTATCTATTTTAAATTTGTTAGTGTATGTATGTCCATGCCACTCTCTCACTTCATCCCAGCTTACCCTTCCCCCTCCTCTAAATTTTGAGAAGCACTAGTTTTCATCGTATTAACCATAGTTAGCACATTTTGACTCTATGTATTTGACTTGGATGCACATACGTTATTATTAATTACCTCTCTGATAAAGGTGTCGGCCCTGGCACTCACATAATCCTTCATGCTAAACCTAGTTTCTTTGTGAGACATTTACACCTTTGCATTTCCTTGGTCGGCATGGCCTTGGTTCCTGGTACAGAGTCAGATTTTCCATTAATGTCTTATTAGGCTTTTAAATATTCTTGTAAAACCTGCTCAGATGCTTCTCTTGTCCCTGCCACCTGGGGCAGTGGTTGTTGGGAGGGGAGGTTTCTCTTTCAGTGAACTACTTGCTCAACTAATTATTGGTTGGGTTGCTTGTTTTTCTTCTTTTTACTTCTTCAAAGTTATTATTGAGCTCCTTATTTAGTGAGATGTGTAGTTTTGTGCATTGGGTTTTTCCTCTATATAAAGTGCAAAAATTTAACCTGTTCCTGTATATTTTGAAATATTTTATTCAGAAAGTTGTCAAAGAACAGATCAATTTTAATTTTCTTTTAGGAAAAGTGCTTTTCACTTTTATTGACATGAGTCAATAAAATATCTGTTTCATTCCTTTTTAAAAGTAAACTTCCTTGGGATGGTGATTAAAGGGAATATATCTGTAAGGGAAAAAACTTCATAAAGTTATGATGACAACAGCATAATACAAAATGTTTTAAAGTTTGCCCCAAGACTTTTTAAAAATGCAGTTTATAAGTAATATGTTTCTTCGTTAACATGCTGGTAACTCTTGGGTAGGGTTGCCTGAAGAGCTGGATAAACAGAATGAAGGTATAAGCAGAATAGGTCAAAATGAACTCTACATTTAAAGAGAGGACAAAGACTAATTTAGAGGTAACACAGTAGGAAAAAATTTTGTGTATTAACCACAAAATTTCAACTATTTCAGCACCTCTATATCATTATGCATAAATGCAGAGAATATTACCCTGTAGGAAGTGTCCCTCATCTATGTTTTCAAAGAAATTTTCCTTCCATTTAGGGCTCAAGAATAGTGTGAGATATAGAGAGGATTTAGAGTGACCAGAAAGATAAATGCTGGTCAAGAAACACGAGGAACTTCACAATGAGACATCACTTCACACCCATTGGGATAGCTATCATCAAAAAAACAGAAAATAACTGTTGGAGAAGATGTGGAGGAATTGGAACCCTTGTGCATTGCTGGTGGGAATGAAAAAAGACACAGTTGCTATGGAAAACAAACAGTATGATGGCTCCTCAAAAAAATTAAGCATAGGATTGTCATGAGATCCTGCAATTCTACTTCTAGGTATATACCAAAGAGAATTGAGATCAGGCACTGGAACAGATATTTGTAAACCCATGTTCATAGCAGCATGACTCACAATAGCCAAAATTGGAAGCAACTCAAGTGTCCATCAATGGATGAATGGCTAAACAAAATGTGGTATATCCATACAACAGAATAATATTATCCAGCTTTAAAAAGGAAAGCAATTTTTACATGTGCCACAACAAGGATGAACCTTGAAAACATTATGCTAAGTGAAATAAACCAGTCACAAAAGGACAAATACAGACTGAGTCCACTTATGTGAGGTATCTAGAATAGTCAAATTCATAGATTGGTGATTGCCAAGGCCTGGGGGGAGATTGGAGGGGAAATCATTGTTTAATGGGTATGGAGTTTCAGTTTGGGAAGATGAAAAAGTGCTGGATATGGATAGTGGTGATAGTTGCACAACAATGTGCATGTACTTAATACAGCAGAACCATACACCTAAAGTGGTTAAAATTGTAAATTTTACATTATGTATATTTTACCACAATAAAAAATCAGGAACTTAACAGGATGAAAGTTTAACATCTTTCTATTATTTTACATGTTTAAATTAATAACTTTAGCACTTAGCACAGTATTCTTTCCTGTATTAGGTAGCTTGACTGAAACTGGGGTTGCCTGTAGTTCAACAAACATTTGTTCAGTCCCCACTGACTATAAACCCTCACTGTGGTAGGCCTTAGGGATAAAAAAACAAATTAAATATAGTCCTTGGCTTTAGTGAAAGCATAGATTATCATGGGAGACAGACATGGAGATCGATGATTGCAATTTGGTTCAATGCAATACCTAACAGAAATATATATGACATTGTGGTTGAGAGCGTAGGTTCTAGAACCAGACTTCCTGAGTTTGAATTCTGGGTTGATCGCTTTTACAAGTAGTATGATCTTAAACAGGTTGCTAAATCTGTTTGTGTCTCTGTTTCCTCATCTGTAGAATAGGAATAATAATGATTCTTGGCTCATAGTTGTTGTGAAGATTAAATGAGTTTATGTTATAAAGTGCCTAGAATAGTGCCTGGAACATGGTGAATTCTTTTTATATTTATCCAGCATTGGCATCATGTAAAGAGCAGTAGTAGTAGTGGAATATAAGGTGGATATTTTGTCTTTTTATTCACTGCTAAATCTCCAGTGCCAGGAAATTATCTGACACATAGTAAGTGCTTAAGAAATGTTTTTTTTTTTTATTTTACAAATGAGGAAAGTGAGGCTCAGAAATAGTACAGAGAAGAGGGTTTGAGGCCGATGGGGTAGGTGATTAGATAAAACTTCAAGAGGAAGCAATACCTCAATAGGGCTTTGTCAGATGACTCTGTTTTCCTGATAACAATGGGGGAGAGTGGGGCAGGCATTCCTGACAGGGGAAACAGTATTGTAGCCATGCAGGTGAACTAGCACTGACTGTCTGGGGAACAGTGATAAGTCTGGTGTTGTCAGATTGTGAAGGATACGGTGAGGAATGGCCTGAGAGGATGCTGGAAAAATAGAGAAGTTTATTTTTGAAATTTATTTAGTTATTACTATATACCTGGTACTATGACATGTGTCAGGATTGCATAGCAACCACGACACAGTTCTAGTGTTCAGGAGCTTATGTGAAAGACCTGAAAAGCCATACAACAAGGATTAGGCTTTATGGAGTCAACTGTGGAGTTGCTGAAGAACCTTGAAAAGCTTTTAAGAAAAGACATGATCTAGTTAGACTGTACAGATGGATAGAACTCTGGCAGCATATAGAGGATAAACTGGGAAGGGGCTGGAGGGCTCCTGCTGCTGGTGTTGCTTGGAAGACAACTAGTGATGAAGTTCTGTTCTAATCCAGACAAGAGAGTATACTGCCGAAACTAAGGTGGTATTGATAGGAATAGAGAGGAAAGAAATGAATTTAAGAGGGAATACAGGATATAGTCTCTAGAACTTGGTGACTGAGGGTGAAAAGAGAGAGAGAAAATCAGATGACTCGCAGTTTTCTGACTTGGCTATCTTGGTGGAGAGTTGAGACCCCCTATTCCCACTCATTCAAGGAAGAAAATAAGAAAAAGAAAAAAAAGTGGGTTGGGGAATGGGAAGCAGAAACAAATTTAGTAATTCAGTTTTGGACAAATTGAGTTTGAGGTGTCAAAGAACATCTAGATAGAAAAGACCTGTAAAGAACTACACACACACACACCCCACAGATAAATAAATGTGTGTGTGTGTGTGTGCGTGTGTGCGTGCATATCTTGGTACTTGGGGAGAGCTCTTAGAATCAGAGATCTGGAAGTAATCAGCTTATAGCATAGCATACATATCTTAAAATCAAATCACTCTTGTCCCACTGTGTTAGTTTCCTCTTTCTGTTGTAAGAAATTGCTTCAAGCTTAGTGATTTAAAACCACACAAATTCATTATTTTATGATTCTGGAAGTCAGAAGTCTGAGGTGGGTCAATTGGGCTAAGGTGTCGACAGGGTTGGTTTCTTCTGGAGGCTCTAGGGGAGAAGATGTTTCCTTGCCTTTTCTGGTTTCTAGAGGCCACCTGCATTCCTTGGCTCTTAACCTCTTCCTCTATCTTCAAAGCCATAAATATAGTATCTTCAAGTCTTTCTCTCTGTCTCTCTGTTTCTGACTTCTGTTTCCATCATCACATCTTCTCTGACTCTCCTGCCTTCCTGTTTTCCTTACAAGAACCATTTTTATTACACTGGACACACCTGAAAACCAGGATAATCTCTCCACCTCAGGGTCCTTAAGTAAATCACAACTGCAAAGTCCCTTTTGCCATGGAAGGTAACACATTCACAGTTGTGAGCACTAGGACATAGGCATGTTTGGGAGGCAATTATTCTGTCTTCCACATTCACTTTTATTTGTAGAGTTTAAATTCAAATTCAGTTTATTCACTTTTAGTGTTTAAATACCTCTGCAATTTGTCATGATTTTTGCCTACCTAGCTCTCCAAACTTGTTCTGATCTTTGTCCCACCTCAGGTAAGGCCAAAAAACCTTCCTTGACCTTCTAGTCCAAAGAAATATCTCTCCTCTGAACTCCTACACTTCTACATTGTTGCCTACCTAGCTCTCCAAACTTGATCTGATCTTTGTCCCACCTCAAGTAAGGCCCAAAAACCTTCCTTGACCTTCTAGTCCAAAGAAATATCTCTCCTCTGAACTCCTACACTGCTTCTATTTGTCCTATTCATTTGTATTAATCATTCACTCATGTGAAGTCTCGGTTCCATTAAAGAGAAATTTACCTCAGATTGACTTAAGGAATTAAGTGGAATTTATTGACTCAGGGAATCCAAAAAAGGACTAGACAAGAAATTATGGGAAGGTCAAGATGCAGCTAGTTTTCAGGAAGAGCCAAAACCAGGACTTGAACATTCTGTCTCCTTCCTTTGTTTCTACTTCTCTCGGAGACACTTTCATTCTCTCCTATGGAGGATGATCTTGTCCATACGGCAAAAAACAGGGCCAAGAACAAGAACCAAGTTTTATACTTTAAGGCTTTTCTCATCAGACACACAAACCAAGACAGACTTAAGAGAAGAAATGTTGCTTAAACTCCCTTCAAGAGTTGTGAAAAGACACAGAAGAGTCAAGATGCTGGAATAGGAGGATGTGGAATTTGTCCCTTCTCACAAGTATATCAAGAATACATTTACAAATGGAAAAATTCTCACATAGCACTTGCTGAATATTAGTGGAAGACTTGAGACACTGAAAAGGACAGGAAAAATCCCCACCCAACTGGGTAGGATGAAAGAAAGAAATAAGAAAGGGGACCAACCCTAGAGGAAAGCTGAAGGTATCCATCTTGACACGAAAACCTGGCTCTACCCAACTGCCTACAGGCTCCAGTGCTGGACACCTCACACCAAACAACCAGCAAGAAAGGAGCACAGCCCCACCCATTAGCAGACAGGCTGCCTAAAGTCGTAATAAGCTCACAGACACACCAAAGCACACCACCTGACGTGGCCCTACCCTTCAGAGGGAAAAGACTTTGAAAAAGAACTCAGAGTAATATAATAAAGATGATCCAAGATCTCGGAAACAGAATGGAGGCATGGATCGAGAAGATACAAGAAATGTTTAACAGAGACCTAGAAAAACTAAAGAACAAACAATCATTGACTGTTCACATTAACAGTGATTGTTCACATTCACAATAACTGAAATGAAAAATATACTAGAAAGAATTAATAGCAGAATAACTGAGGCAGAAGAACAGATAAGTGAGCTGGAAGATAGAATGCTGGAAATAACTGCCACAGAGCAGAATAAAGAAAAAAAGAATGAAAAGAATTGAAAACAGTCTCAGAGACCTCTGGGACAATATTGAATACACAAACATTCGAATTATAGGGGTCCCAGAAGAAAAAGAGAGAGAGGGGATCTGAGAAAATATTTGAAGAGATTATAGCCCCAAACTTCCCTAACATGGGAAAGGAAGTAGTCATGCAAGGCCAGGAAATGCAGAGAGTCCCATACAGGGTAAACCCAAGGAGAAACATGCTGAGACACGTATTAATCAAACTATCAAAAATTAAATACCAAGAAAAATATTAAAAGCAGCAAGGGAAAAAACAGCAACTAATAACATACAAGGGAATTCCCATAAGGTTATCAGCTGATTTTTCAGCAGAAACTTTGCAGGCCAGAAGGGAGTGGCAGGATACATTTAGAGTGATGAAAGGGAAAACCTACAACCAAAATTACTCTACCCAGCAGGGATCTCATTCCTTTTTCTTGAGAGAGAAATCAAAAGCTTTACTGACAAGCAAATACTAAGAGAATTCAGCACCACCAAACAGCTTTACAACAAAGGCAAAAGGAACTTCTCCAGGTGGGAAACACAAGACAAGAAAAAGACCTACAAAAACAAACCCAAAACAATTAAGAAAATGGTAAAAGGAACATACATATCAATAATTACCTTAAATGTATATGCTCCAACCAAAAGACGAAGACTAGCTGAACGGATACAAAAACAAGGCCCGTAAATTTGCTGTCTACAAGAGACCCATTTTGGAACTAGGGACACATACAGACAGAAAGTGAGGGGATGGGAAAATATATTCCATGCAAATGGAAATCAAAAGAAAGCTGGAGTAGCAATACTCATATCAGACAATACTTATAACAGACTTTAAAATAAAGACTGTTACAAGAGGCAAGGAAGGGCACTACATAATGATCAAGGGATCATTCCAAGAAGATATAACAATTGTAAATATTTATGCACCCAACATAGGAGCACCTCAATACATAAGGCACATGCTAACAGCCATTAAAGGAGAAATCGACAGTAACACAATAATAGTGAGGAATTTTAACATTCCACTTACGCCAATGGATGGATCATCCAGACAGAAAATTAATAAGGAAACACAAGTCTTAAATGACATATTAGACCAGATAGACTTAATTGATATTTATAGGACAATCCATCTGAAAATAGCAGAGTACACTTTCTTCTCAAGTACACATGGAACATTCTCCAGGATAGATCACATCTTGGGTCACAAATCAAGCCTCAGAAAATTTGAGAAAATTGAAATCATATCAAGCATCTTTTCTGACCACAACACTATGAGATTAGAAATCAATTATAGGAAGAAGGCTGTAGAAAACACAAACACAAGGAGGCTGAACAATATGCTACTAATTAACCAAGAGATCACTGAAGATATCAGAGGAAGTTTTAAAAAATACCTAGAAACAAATGACAATGAAAACACGGTGAGCCAAAATCTATGGGATGCAGCAAAAGCATTTCTAAGAGGGAAGTTTAGAGCAATTGAATCTCACCTCAAGAAACAAGCAAAATCTCAAATAAACAATCTAACCTTACCCTAAAGTAACTAGAGAAAGAAGAAAAAACAAAACCCAAAGTCAGTAGAAGGAAAGAAATCATAAAGATCAGAGCAGAAATAAATAAAATAGAAATGAAGAAAACAATAGCAAAGATCAATGAAACTAAAGGCTGGTTCTTTGAGAAGATAAACCAAATTGACAACCCTTTAGCCAGACTTATCAAGAAAAAAAGGGAGAGGAAATCAAATCAATAAAATTAGAAATGAAAAAGAAGTTTCAACTGACACTGCAGAAATGCAAAGGATCATAAGAGACTACTACAAGCAACTATATGCCAATAAAATGGACAACTGGAAGAAATGGACAAATTCTTAGAAAAATACAACCTTCGAAAACAGAACCAGAAGAACTAGAAAATATGAACAGGCCACTCACAAGTAATGAAATTGAAACTGATTAAAAGTCTTCCAAAAAACAAAAGTCCAGAAACAGATGGCTTCACAGGAAAATGCTACCAAACATTTAGAGAAGAATTAACACTGTTAGCTCTTCTTAGCTCTTGAAGACAAAATTCAACATACATTTATGATAAAAAACTCTCCAGAAAGTGGGCATAGAGGGAATCTACCTCAGTATAATAAAGATCATATATGACAAACCCACAGCAGACATCATTCTCAATGGTGAAAAACTGAAAACATTCCCTCTAAGATTGGGAACAAGACAAAAGTGTTCACTCTCACCACCATTATTCAACATAGTTATGGAAGTCCTATCCCTGGCAATCAGAAAAGAAAAAGAAATAAGAGGAATACAAATTGGAATAGAAGAAGTAAAACTGTCACTGTTTGCATATGACATGACACTGTATATAGAAAATCCTAAAGATGCTACCAGAAAACTACTAGAGTTAATCAATGATTTTGGTAAAGTTTCAGGATACAAAATTAATGCATGGAAATCTTTTGCATTCCTATACACTAACAATGAAAGATCAGAAAGAGAAATCAAGGAAACAATCCCATTTACCATCACAACAAAAAGAATAAAATGCCTAGGAATAAACCTACCTAAGGAGGCAAAAGACCTGTATGCAGAAAACTATAAAACACTGATGAAAGAAATCAAAGATGACATAAACAGATGGAAAAGTATACCATGTTCTTGGATTGGAAGAATCAACATTGTGAAAATGACTATACTACCCAAAGCAATCTACAGTTCAATGCAATCCTTATCAAATTACCAATGGCATTTTTCACAGAACTAGAACAAAAAGTTTACAATTTGTATGGAAACACAAAAGACCCCGAATAGCCAAAACAATCTTGAGAACGAAACGGAGGTGGAGGAATCAGGCTCCCTGACTTCAAACTACACTACAAAGCTACAGTAATCAAGACAGTATGGTACTGGCACAAAAACAGAAATATAGATCAATGGTACAGGATAGGAAGCCCAGAGATAAACCCACGCACCTATGGTCACCTAATCTGTGACAAGGGAGGCAAGAATATACAATGGAGAAAAGACAGCCTCTTCATTGAGTAGTCTTGGGAAAACTGGACAGCTATATGTAAAAGAATGAAATTAGAACAGTCCCTAACACCATAATGAAAAATAAACTCAAAATGTATTAGAGACCTAAATGTAAGGCCAGACACTATAAAACTCTTAGAGGAAAACATAGGCAGAACACTCTCTGACATAAATCACAGCAAGATCTTTATTGACCCACCTCCTAGAGTAATGAAAATAAAAACAAAAATAAACAAATGGGACCTAATGAAACTTCAAAGCTTTTGCACAGCAAAGTAAACCATAAACAAGATGAAAAGACAACCCTCAGTATGGGAGAAAATATTTGCAAATGAAGCAAATGACAAAGGATTAATCTCCAAAATATACAAACAGCTCATGGAGCTCAATATCAAAAAAAACAAACAACCCAATCAAAAAATGGGTGGAAGACCTAAATATACATCTCTCCAAAGAAGACATACAGATGGCCACGGGGAATATGAAAAGATGCTCAACATCACTAGTTATTAGAGAAATGCAAATCAAAACTACAATTAGGTATCACCTAACACCAGTCAGTATGGCCACCATTAAAAAGTCTACAAACAATAAATGCTGGAGAGGGTGTGGAGAAAAGGGAACCCTCTTGTACTGTTGGTGGGAATGTAAACTGATACAGCCACTTTGGAGAACAGTATGGAGGTTCCTTAAAACACTAAAAATAGAACTACCATATGACCCAGCAATCCCACTACTGGGCATATACCCTGAGAAAACGATAATTCAGAAAAGAGTCATGTACCCCAATGTTCATTGCAGCACTATTTACAATAACCAGGACATGGAAGCAACCTAAGTGTCCATTGACAGATGAATGGATAAAGAAGATGTGACACATACATACAATGGAATATTACTCAGCCATAAAAAGGAATGAAATTGTGTCATTTGTAGAGACTTTGATGGACCTACAACTATCATACAGAGTGAAGTAAGTCAGAAAGAGAATATACAACAAATATTGTATATTAAATGCATATTTTTAGAATCTAGAACAATGGTATTGATGATCTTTTTGCAGAACAGAAATAGAGACTCAGACATAGAGAACAAACGTATGGATACCAAAGGGGAAAGAGGGGGTTGGCATGAATTGGGAGATTGGGATTGACATATATACACTATTATGTATAATATAGATAACTAATGAGAACTTGCTGTATAGCACAGGGAACTCTACTTGGTGCTCTGTGGTGACCTAAATGGGAAGGAAATCCAAAAAAAGAGGGGATATGTGTATATGTATGGCTGATTCACTTTGCTGGACAGCAGAAACTGAAACAGCATTGTAAAGCAACTATACTTCAATTTAAAAAAAGAGTTTTGAAAAGGCATATAATGTTTCAACTGCATCTTTAAGAACATATTATTTGCTCTAGGAAGATGTTTTTGTTCTTTGACCTAATCTAAAGAGATACCAATAATACTGGTCCTCTATTAACTCACCTAACTCCTTATCTATCAGCAAACATCCTTGATTTCTACTTCACAAAGAAAATAGAAGCTACTAGATGTGAACACCCTCAAATACTCTTTATACCTATAAATATATCTTTATCTGGACTGTCGCTTTCCTCAAGCCTCAGAGAACACTGATAATTACTTTTCTGAAGGCTGATCTCCATGAGTTTGTGCTATCCTCCAGTCTCCCCCAGTACCTTAATGATGCATTATTTGTCCTGTCTCTTTTCTGTTTCTTCCTCTCTACTGTCTTCCTGCTCCTCTCTACTCTCTCTCATCAGCATTTGAAAGTGACACAAATCTTTCTCATCCTAAAAAAGAAAACACAGTAACTTGAGTATATTGTTCCATGCAGGAACAATTTGGTGTACTTAATCTTACTTGACCTCTTGTAATATTTGATGTTGCTATTAATTTGCTCTTTTTTGAAATTGCCTCCTTTCTTGGTTTACATGACATACTCCTGTTTATATTTGCAAATATCTGGCTATTCCTTCTCAGTCTGGTTCACAATGCCTCTTTCTTTATCCCTCACTTACATTTTGGTTTTTCTCAAGAGCTAGTTCTTGGCTCCTTCTCTTCTTCCTCTGTGTGTTCAGCTGGTGATCTCACTCACACACATGGCTTCAGTTATTCTCTATATGCTGATGATGACCAACTTCACATGTAGCCCAGACTTTTCAACAGCAACCATAGGTACAAGAAACAATGGAAAACTATTTTCAAAGTATTAAGAGAAAAAAATTAAACCTAGTATTTAAAATTATCGCTTAAATATAAGGTGAAAAAAATAATGTCAGGACTACTAGGTCTCAGATCACCTGATACACACTGTAAAAATACTCTTGAAGGAAATTCTCCAGCAAGAAGCAAAATAAATAAAGTCAGTAAGAACTAAACGTGAGTAAATAATTTAGTAAAATTTCTTGTCTAAGCAAGCAATGGGCAACAACAACAACAAAAATCTATCAATTCATAATTTAAATGCTAGGAAATACCAACATGAGGGAGGTTGGTATTGGAGTCCAGAGAGACACAAGAGCCTGCTAAGGCATTTCTGTTGGAAGTAAAGGGGAGAGGGGACTATAAATATTGCTTTCCTATTACTGTAGGAAATAAATACATAAATAATAAATATAAAAATGGGTCTTAATTAGTTGAGATAACCACCAGAAGACTAAAATCATAATGTGTGATTTTCAAACCAGCAGAGTAAGATTCAGTTTATCTAATGGAAGTTAGTAAAGGAGGGGAAGAGAAGAAACAAAAACAATATGTAAAATAGAAAATATGAAGGAAGATGGTAGAAATAATTTCTAACAAATAAACCTATGTGAATTCATTAAACTCACTTTTGGTAAGACAGGGACTCTCAGCTTAGATTTTGAAAAGATGTAATAATATGCTATTCATAGAGATACATTTAAAATGATAATGTTATAACCATTCCAAAATTATCTATGTGTAAAAGAAAATGTAAGAAAGGTAGGATATTTGTAACAGGTAATGAAAAAGATAAAATCAGTTGATCCTGAATGATTTTATTTTACCTCATTATAACTTTCCGTGGTAGCTCACTAGCTCAGAGATTGCAATCTCTGTCCTAACAGAACCCCTTGTCTTTACCCTAATTCCTCCCAATATATTCCGTACATGATTTTTCTCAATAAAACATGATCTTGTCCTGCTGCAGCTTTTTTACTATCATTTCCCCATTGCCTGCAGGCTAAAGTCCAAGATATTTGGCATTTTATTCCAAACCTTCCTCTGAGGCTTAGCTACTTCCTCATTACCTTCCTAATCCTCAATTTGTTGCCCTCTCCTCTTCTGGCTTTGAATATACAGAAATGTTTTCATTTTATTCTTTATGCTCCCATAATTACATGATACCATATCACATCACATTAAATTACTTTGTCTCCCTGACTAAATTGTAAACCCCTGGAAGAGCAGGGACCATGTAGTTCCAGACTCCAGCAAGATGCCTGTCATACACTACAAGTTGTGCTCAATGAATAAATGAATCCAAGTCAACAAATATTATGTTCCAAGAGCTAGACAGTGTTAGACTCAGACCAATAGGTAAGAAACAAAAATTTAGGAATTAGGTTCTTGTATAAAGGTTACAATGAATGTTTCTTTTTTTTTCAGCTCACAAAAGATAATTATTTTCTGAAGTATTAATTATATTGTATGAATATTTTAAACAACACTCTTTGGTTGCATGTGACAGAAAACCAACTCACATACGTTAGTTAAATATTTATTTATTTGTTTGTTTGTTTGAAGGATATTGGGCATATCTCACATAGCACTGCAAAGGTGAGGTAGCCCTAAGAGAACTCAGAACCAGCTCTACTGCACATTATCCAGGAACCAATACAGAATCAGTTTTGCTGGCGACTTTGTATACCTAGATCAGATTCTGAAAATATCTGGGGGATGATTTCCTAAAGTCTGAGATGGTCCCAAGGTGAAAACACCCTGTTTGGCAGATGCATTAGGCTGCTATATAGGCTGTTTTGGGAGAACAAGTCTCAGCCAATCTGATATTCCTTGTTATTATTTGTATGGGTGTATGGTAGCCTTGATTGTCTGGCATCAATCAGGAATTAATACTATCATGGAACTTTCCAGATAACTGAAGCCTAACTCATTTAGGATGAAAACTTAATTTTAACTCTTCATGCCTATCTTTCTAAAAGAGACTATATTAAATAGAATGTATTGAGGATAACTTGGGTAATGTAATGGGGCATGAGTGAATGCAGGTGGCAAGAGTCTTTATGAATGCCCGCCAGTGGGCACCAGCATTATATACTCCAATCTTTATCCAAAGGGACAAATTTTTATTAAGGCGCACAAATATTTTCACAGAAGGGAAGTGCCAGATTTAAATTTTTTTTTAGTAATCAATTCCAGATAAATTAATACATTAATCAGTTATAGGGAAAGGGAGAGAAGAAAGCTCATATGCTTGTTGTCCTCCCTGAGTGTTTTTTGGGCTTGCTTCTCTGTGACATCTTCTATTTCATATTAGAATTAGTTTAGTTGTACACTTGGGATCATCATTCTGTAAATCAACTTTGAGCTCTTCTCTGGAGACCAATACAAGGTACTTGGAAATTTGCTAATCTCTGTAGAGGTGTGTGTATTGGCCCCCGAAGGCACTGCTGAGATGTTGTCCATATGCTGCAGAAATGTATATTCTCCATTTTCCTCATTTCTGGCTCTTTTCTGCCTTCCCAGGGCCCATTCTTTGTTGCCATTTTTTTTTCTTTTGGCTGCCCTGTGCGCCATGCGGGATCTTAGTTCCCCGACCAGGGATTGAACCCATGTCCCCTGCAGTGGAAGTGCGAAGACTTAACCGCTGGACCACCAGGGAAGTCCCTTTGTTGCCATTTTGAGTTTCTGGCATCACCTTTCTTTTTTTGTTTCTCAACATGTTTTGGCATTTGTATTATGTAGATTTTTTTCTAATATGTAATAATCTTTTTTTCTGATTATAAATAAGTGTTTACTGTAAAAAGAAATTGGAAAACATTAAAGGTTTAAAGAAGGAAACTTTAATTACCTATTACTATATGTATATGTGTGTGTGTGTGTGTGTGTGTGTGTGTGTGTATAACCATGCTGTGTATTCAATTTTTCAATTTTGTAAACATTTAAAAATTGTAGGTATTATAAGCATTCTACCACAAAACTGTTTTGGGGGCTTCCCTGGGGGCTTCCCTGGTGTCGCAGTGGTTAAGAATCCACCTGCCAATGCAGGGGACATGGGTTCGAACCCCGGTCCGGGAAGATCCCACATGCCTCAGAGCAACTAAGCCCGTGTGCCACAATTACTGAGCCTGCGCTCTAGAGCCCATGAGCCACAACTACTGAAGCCTGCGTGCCTAGAGCCTGTGCTCCGCAACAGAAGAAGCCACCGCAATGAGAAGCCTTCTCAACACAACGAAGACACAACACAGCCAAAAATAAATAAATAAATAAAATTTAAAAAAATATATATATAACTTTTTAAAAACTGTTTTGGAATGAGAATGAAGATGGAGTTGATGAGATAACTAATACTGACTTAGTGATTCTTCTGTTCCAGGCCCTCTTCTAACCACTCTTCTTATATTCATTCAGTTAATCTTCACATCAATCCTATGATGCCTTCATTTTATACTACAGGTAAAGTAGCTGTAGTACAGAGAGTAACTTGGCCAATGTTCCATAACTAGTGAGAGGATGTGTATTTTTAAAGCATTTTCTTATATCAATAAATATTTCAGAAGCCCAAATGATTGAGTAAAGTTTCATCACATGAATACAACATAATTTACTATTATTGTTAGACAGTGATATTATTTCCCATTTGGGTATCTTTCAGAGGATGTTGCTGTGAATAACTTGGTTGGCAGTTTTATTTATTTCCTTATGATAGATACTGTTTGTAAACTGATGTATTAAGGGGAGAAAATTTTTATGACTCTTGACATTGCCAATTGCTTTCTAGAATGTCACTGCCCATTTATGAAATGGTATATGAGAGTTCATGAAATGGTATATGAGAGTATATACCTCATTACACTTTACAAATAATATACATATAAACACTATATATATATATTTTTATTTAGTAACAAGGATTTTATTGTTGTTGTTGTCATTGTTGTTGTTGCCAGTCGACGGGATTGCTCACAGCACTTCTCTACCCTCATTCTCAGATGAGGAAATTGAGTGAACCCTAGTGCTTAAGATCTTCTGTTTGTTACTCTTGGTTACCTTTGTCACTGTTTATTATTCAGGACCACTGATTCACTACCAGGTATGCATATTTGATACCTGTTTCCACATAGATCCAATTCTATCCAGTAGTAAAACAGAGCAACAAAAATAACTAGACAACTAGGTCATGCTATACTAGCAAATTTGATCCACATACTAACCAGCATTAAAACAAAAAACAAAACAAACAAGCAAGCTAGGCAATAAACTCTGTACTTTGGTAGCAAATTTGATCGACACTAAATTCCAAAGTTAATAGCCATGTTGAGAACAGTCCCTTCTAACAGTTTTGTGAGTCAGCAGGGTTTTCCCCTTATTTCCTGGTTCCTGGCCTTACTGTATGTGCAGATAAGGAAGGTATATAGGACATTGAATTAAATATAAAATGTTTCCTGCATATGGAACCTTAGCTACATGATGAAAAAAATTAGGTCTAAAATGGGAACATTTAAAAATTCTTTTCTGAAAAGAAAAATGTAAGAAAAACTGGTTAATGTGGGATTTATTTATGTCTGATAAATGAAAATGCTATTAAAGTTCCCTGTACTATTATTCTAAAACTATTTATTGATTGCCTTGTCTGCATCACTTGGCTTAGTTCCACCTGCCTGCAAGTAGGCCTCACTAATATAGTGATGGATCTATATATAGAGAGAGATAGATGGTTCAAAGTAGCAAAACTTCCTGGGTTCACCACAGCTAACATCATACTCAATGGTGAAAAGTTGAAAGCATTTCCTCTAAGACCAGGAACAAGACAAGGATGCCCACGCTTGCCACTTTTATTCAACATAGTTTTGGAAGTTGTAGCCACAGCAATCAGAGAAGAAAAAGAAAAGGAATCCAAATTGGAAAAGAAAAGTAAAACTGTCACTGTTTGCAGATGACATGATGCTATATGTAGAAAATCCTAAAGACATTACCAGAAAACTACTAAAGCTCATCAATGAATTTGGTAAAGTTTCTGGATACAAAATTAATATACAGAAATCTGTTGCATTTGTATACACTAACAATGAAAGATCAAAAAGAGAAATTAAGGAAACAATCCCATTTACCATTGCAGAACAGTATGGAGGTTCTTTAAAAAACTGAAAACAGAGTTACCATATGATCCTGCAATCCCACTCCTGGGCATATATCTGGAGGAAAACATAATTCAAAAAGATATATGCACCCCCAATGTTCATAGCAGCACTATTTACAATAGCCAAGACATGGAAGCCACCTAAATGTCCATAGAGAGATGAATGGATAAAGAAGTTGTGGTATATATAAGCAATGGAATATTACTCAGCCATAAAAAAGAATAAAATAATGCCATTTGGATAAACCTAGAGATTATCACATTAAGTGAAGTAAGCCAGACAGAGAAAGATAAATATCATATGATATCACTTATATGTGGAATCTAAAAAAATGATATAAATGAACTTATTTACAAAACAGAAATAGACTCACAGACATAGAAAACAGATTTATGGTTACCGAAGGGGATAGTGGGGATGGGGGGAAGATAAATTAGGAGTTTCAGATTAACATATACACACTAATATATAAAGAATAGATAAACAACAAGGACCAACTATATAGCACAGGGAGCTATATTCAATATCTTGTAATAACCTATAGTGGAAAAGAATCTGAAAAAGAATAGATACATATTTTTATATATATATAAATATATGTGTATTCAGTTATATATATTTCTGAATCACTTTGCTGTACACCCTCAAACTAACACAACATTGTAAATTAACTATACTTCAATAAAAAAGGTCACACAGTATTAATGTAGTAAATGTGAATATGAATAAACTTTAGATTTTCCCTATTTTATGGACAAAAAAAACACAGAAAAGAAATAACAACAACAACAAAAACCTTCCTGAGTTCAAAATTCTGACTATCACTAACCAGCTGTGTGACCTTACTAAATTTGTTGGCCCCTCTTTGCCTCAGCTTTCTCATTTGTAAAGTGTAAATAATAATATTACCAACCTCAAAGGGCTTCTGTGAAATAAAAATAATATAGCAGAAATTCTCAGAGCAGCATCTGACACTTAGTAAGAGCTAAGTAAATGTTAGCTATTCTTATTATTAGTACTAGATAATAATAAATATTATTATTATTATTATATGTATTCTAATTATTACTGCAATGAAAAGTTCCTTGCAACTTCTCTCTTAATCAGGCTGTTTTTTGAATAGCATTAGTATAATTGCAGCTATGTTTCTAGAGCCAGCCTGCCAAAGAATCAACTTGGAAACGCTTCTTGGCTATGGGAAAAAGAATACCTGAAAATCTGAGGCTTGTACACTACTGGCCCAGTTCATGTAGCTGGGCTTCTGTTCTCCAGACTGATCTCCAGATTTTGACTAACTCTGGTTTAAACACCACTTAAGTCACTTACCAACTAAGATTGCAGGCAAATTACTTAACTCTGAGCCTTAGTTGCCCATCTGTACTGCCTTTCGATATGACATCCTTTCCCTTTAGAGGGCCCTGCTCTTGCCCTTTGCTGGCTGTGCCTTTCCTAGGGCTAGCTTCATGGGCATGAGACCTGTGTAGTCATATATGGCCCTGCACTCAGAAAAGTTCTATGCTTGATTTAATGCTCTGCTGTAGTTGTCTTAAAATTCTTAATTTTTGTCTTTGAACTTATGTTTTGTAAGTAGCGTCTGATGGAATCATGACTTTAAGCAAGTCATGCATTTGCTAGACTTTCATTCATTAAATGAATCATGCATTTAAGCAAAAGAGATACATGCAATATGTGTGTCGACCATTTCTTGCCACTCCATTTGTATATAGCATTCATGATGTCCATGAGCAAAAATTCAGGTGAGCTCACAAAGCGTTGGATTTCAGCAAGACTCAAAGTGAGTATAAGGTAAACGCGTTACGTCTATGACTAAGTAGATGGTTTCCTGACAGCCTGAAAAGGCTGTGCTTTCAGTTTAATTCAGAACTTTGAATGCAGAAAGAAGGCAATGACATTCCAAGAAACACAAACAACCAAGAAACTGTATCATATCCTTTCTTATTCATGTTATTTCCCTTTGTTAACCAACTACTTATATTGATAAATGATGACATAGAATGAAAGGGGAAAATAAAGCAACCCATAGTTCCTTTTCCTTTCAGTCCTTCCTTACTCACCAGTGAGCCAAAGGTAGAGAGGTTATGGCAAGCAAGATGTGAAATAAAAACACCTGAGTTAATTTTGTGCAGCGTTTTCACTATTTTGGCAAGAATAAAATACATATGTATGTATGAGTTATAAAATACAAATTGTGTATTCCACATACATGTTAAATGCTCTTATATGTGCATTTAGAACCAGCATTGCACAATATAAAGATGAATGGTAAAAGTCACATGAATACTTTACAATTGTAATTTTTAGAATTTAGAACAACTTTAAATAATGAATAAAATTACCATGACAAGCCAAGAAAGGTTATGGAAGAAAGGAAAAACTTTATATTTTAGTAGCTTTAATAACAAAGTTTTACTGCTACTTAAACAAGGGGTCCTGCATTTTCATTTTGCACTTGGTCCTCCAAATTATGTAGCTCGTCCTTTCTGTGGAGTAAGGAGTCCACAGGGCCAAGAGATTGTGCCCATCTAGTGAGTAACCCCCTTCCCCCTCCCCTTCTAGAACACACTACACATGCCTGAAATCTGAAATTCCCTGATAAATAACCAATCTTTCTTCCATGGTCTGCATGGGCCAGAACTAACTTGGGTGCCAGGGTCAGTTTTCCCCAGGGCAGATTGCATCAAAGGTGTGTGCATTTCCAGGCTTGAGAGAAGAACAAAGGACAGCTGTTGATGTGCTGTGTGGGTTGAGAGGGCCATACCCATGTACGTGAGGTCCCTCAAGGTGAGGACTGGAGTTGGGGAGGGTAGGAAGAAAAAAGGGTGCTCCATGGCCCATCTGTTCCTGAGCTGCCATGTTCCAGCATGACATTGAGAGGGGTCTAAGAATTTTAAATTTGAATCTGGCCTTTCAAGTCATAATGAAAGTGTATTTGTCAAGATAGGAGATAAACACATTTAATAGATTGTTAGCCTGATTTATATTTGCATATTTAGAGACTTGGTATGTGGATCTCCATTTATACTTTTGCCTTAGGCTTCTCAAATATTGGGAGGGGGTCTAGATGTAAATATGTAAAGCACTTGGTGCCTGACATTTAGTAAAAACCCAGTAAATGGTGGCTATTATCATTATCAGATAATATAGCAAATAATGATGTTAATAATGTAGCACCATTCTCTTCTTGGAAAGGCCATACTCACCTGTGCCTGCCCTTACACCTCTTCTTCACCACCCAGTAGGTGGGGTGATAGTGATAGTGGTAGTATTCTGCTTTCCAACCCCTAGATACTAAGGCCTTGCTCGAAATAGACTGATTGCCTAGATCCTTAAAGTGCTGCCTTAAGTCCCACAGCCATGCCCTGTGAGTAGGATTAGCTGAGGCCCAATGCCTACCTGAATCATGCATGAGCTTGTTATGCCCTCTGCAGTTTGAATTGCACTGTCCATTCTGCAGCTCCTCATATGCTTTTTGTCTTTTTTCCTAATGAATTTGGAATTACTTTGAAATTTAGGAAAATATTTTCTGTGATAGTTAAAATAGGCTAAGAAGAACCACTTAACATTTCCCTTTTTGCACTGGATGCCGGGAACCAGGTAAAATAGATTCTTCTCAATTACTGTAACTATGCATTGCTTAGCCTTTCTAATTCAATGAATTTCCTGTCCTCATTATTTAGTTCTTACCTGGATTGTCATCTTTGTTTCTGTGACATTTTATTATAAGCCTCCTTGAACACTGTTTTGTTGATTAATCTTCCCTTTCTTTGTTTTAATGAATCATTCTAATAAACACGCTTTGAAAAGCATGTTATTTGGAAATATTTTGGCATTTCTTCAAAAGTCTAAATTGTAGGGCTTCCCTGGTGGCGCAGTGGTTGCGCGTCCGCCTGCCGATGCTAGGGGAACCGGGTTTGCGCCCCGGTCTGGGAGGATCCCGCGTGCCGCGGAGCGGCTGCGCCCGTGGGCCATGGCCGCTGGGCCTGCGCGTCCGGAGCCTGTGCTCCGCGACGGGAGAGGCCGCGGCAGGGGGAGGCCCGCATACCACACACACACACACAAAAAAGTCTAAATTGTAGAATTGTTTCGGGGCAGGTGGAATCCATTGAGGTCATATGTCAGGTAGGTTTTTTTAGGCATAATTTTTAAAAACATAGTGCTTATATTCACTCTCTCTCTCATTCTTTTGCTGGTATTGATATCAACAGACTATCAATGAGTGAATGAAAAGAATTAGATCCCTAGAATCACCTCAGAGTGCATCTGGCAGTAGATTTTGCCCAACATGTAATATGTAGTAGTATTTGGAGAAACAGAGATTTGATTAAGGTCATTTTGTTTCTTTTCTTTTGCTTGGTTTTCCCTCTTTATTTTGTACTTATTGCCAGACGTCATGAAAGTGGAAGCATCACTTCCTCTGGCAGACACTACATGTGAATTAGCTACAAAACCATGGATTCTTAAAATAGATGCTTCCCCTAAAATAGTGCCTACATTCTGTGTATGTTAATTGTCTACTTGCTTGCTTACATGCTGACCAGCTATAAAATTCTTGAGAGCAAAAACCGTACCTGGCTTGCTTACCCATTTTATACTTGTCATCTAATGGAGTGCTTAGGATACAATGTAGGTACTTTAAAATATATGTTGAATGGATAAATGACAGTCTCAAGCACACAGACGATATGCTTAATGCAAAGCTAGGGATTTTCAGAGAAGGTGTGATGAGAAGATAATTCAATGAGGGAGTTGAACGGGTTGTCAAGGGAGGTCTTGAAGTGACACACCAAGACATTTAGGGGCTGAATAGAGAAGGAGGTAATGGACTAGGTAAAAAGAGGCAATCAGATGATGAGAGGTCATCATAAAATTATAAAGCCAGTTCCATGGGGTAGTAAGTAAACAACTCAGAGGCTGTGTGACTAGAATAAGATATGAGATTTTAAGATTTCATAGGTAGAGCTGTTCTAGGTCATTACTATGTCTAGATTGTGTCCTTGGAAGTATTAGGTCAAACCATATGGAATTGCCAATATCCTCCCATTTTTTATTTATGATCTAGTCCAGTAGTTTGCTAATGTTTAATGGAGATGGGGTAAAGATCAAGGAATTTTGAAGCTAATATATTGATTGACTCATTCATATAGACTCTGATACCAGGCAGAGTGATTTTAGGAGGTAAGGGGGAAAGAGTGTTGTAACTCAAGGGCCTGTCTTGGGTGAGATTGGTGAAGACGAAGGATGAAGGATGGCATAGATCAATGACGAAGATGGAGGCTTAAAAAATGATACAATAGGAGTAATGGCCTAGTTTGGAAGTTGCAAAGGGGAACTTGGAGAATACTTCTCTCAATCAACCCCTGGTACTTGGGTATTGGGAGAAGGAACAATCTCTTGTAGAGAAAAGGGAGTCCTCCAATAAGAGTTCAGGTTCAGTTAAGTAAAGGAGGCAGAGAAGACATTCACAGAGGAAGCAGGATAAAGCTGTGGTTCCAGATGAGAACGTCTAGGAAGGACACAGGCCTTATTTGAAAATCCTAAGAGACCAATGCCTAGAATATATTCATCACATTTACCCACCTACGTAATTCACTGATCAGAAACTAAAAAAAAAAAAAAAAAAAAAAAAACTAAGGTCATTGTAGGGTAATGATGGCATAAAGCAAGATTTTGGTTTATTTTTATCACGTATGACAATCCAGATCCATTTTGCAACAAGCTGCTTTATAACCCAGAACACATAAGAATGTTTTCCTCACTGTTCTCTATTTTGTCTTATCTACATGCTGACATTTACCTCTTTTCCTTGAAGTATCATCATACATTCCTATGCAGTTCCCCACTGTATCCCAAGGTGCATCCCATTAAATTCACCCAAATGGGAAATTACAGTCTCGATGAGTGGCTTCTTAGAAATTTTCCAGGCTAAACTGATGGCAACCATATTCTATGGGGCTGAATTGGGGGCCTCAGACTCATTTGTCCACATGGGGCAGGTGAATGGCCCTCTAGTCAAGCATATGTCCTAGTTTCATTTCATAACTTTAAGAGAAAGACTACAAGCTGATCCTCTGTCCATTTGGTTGACAAAGCACCTGTATGTGTCCTCAATAAACAATACTGAATTTTAGGACATTACTGTCTTCCTTGCCTCAGAACTCTCTGCTGTTCTATTATAACAAACATACATAAGAAAAACTAGTCTTTCTTAGACTAAAGGACATACAATCCATTCATTTCAAATTTTGTCTTTGCAGCAAAATCAAGAGCTATTTGCTAGTTTTATATTGTTTGGGCCCCTGTATAATAGTCTTTCCTGAACAATGCCAGAGTGTATTGTAACACCACAGTGAAGTGTGATTACAGTGAAAGATGTGATCAGTGCTATATTAAACTTGTTGTGATTATTATATGGGTGTTCCTGAGGCTACTGTCCTTAACACCACAGTACCCTAATTTATTGACGATCTGTAGATGAAGCTTCACATGGGTCTCAACTAGAAAAAGCCATGCTCCTCCTGACCCTATGGTTTGTTTTTCACTTTAGACTCTGTAAATCTTTGATGTGTGACCTGCCGATAGCAATTGAACAGGACATTATATTTGGCCTTGGATATGCTGAAGCTTCCTCTAGTTTTTATTATATATTTTCTTCACTCCATTTCTTTATTTTCTTAGTTTTTAAACATGTTTATTGTATGTATCTCTAAGATGCCTCAAATCCTATTTTGAAATCTTTGAATCTTCTTTTAAGGAAAATCTATAAATAAAGAAATAAATTTGGAGTCTATGTAGAAACAGTCTTCTAGATATTTTGTATTCAATCAGACAGTCACCCTTACTTTAAACTAATTGTGCTAATGAACTGAGAACTTGAAACAACTTTCACAAGAATACTTGCCCTTGGAGGCACTGGAATGTGTGATTAGTCCTTGATGGGAACTGCCGTACTGCTAAGTCTATTGGTCCTTTTTCCTTTTTCTTCTCCTTCCCCTTTCATCTGTCATGACCATAGCCTCTTCCACCTTTATTTAGTCCTTCATGTAGTCCTCAAAACCTCCCTCCTCCTGATACTTCTCAAGCATAGCACTGATTTATCCTCAAATGTTCTTTATTGCCTATAAGAAAAAGGCCAAATCTTGCTCATCTTTTTGTACTCAGGGTCTAGTGTAAGCCTGGAATATAGTAGTCATCTAATGAACATTTACTGAATGAACCGAATTGCATTACATATGGTAATGCATGTAAGGCATTAGTAGAGCACTTGGCACAAAGTACAAAATAAATGTTTATTTCTCAATCACTTTCCTTCACACCTGGCCTGAACCTACTTTCCTACTTCATGTCCCACCACTGTGGCTTTAGGCATCATCAACTCTTGTAATTGCATGCATATTACATACATTTCTGTGCCTATGGAGCCCTTACCATGCTGTTATTTCTTTCTACAATGCAATCTCTTTCTTAAATGCATCATCCTTGCCCAAATCTAGTGAAAAGAAAACATAATTCTGGTGATGTTGGTCCAAATCTCCTCTATAACAAGCCATGCCTTTTATATTTAAATAGTTTGACCTGGTTGGGCCTTTCTGGCATCTTTCACATAGAATTACATGTTCTTTTATAACTGGCAAAGCTCCTTAAATCAAATTAAAACATACTTCCATTTATTGATGCAAGCACCCCTACTTTCTACTACTCAAAATCATTAATAAATGAGCAATAATTAAACTTCTGGATTTGAATAAGTAGTTTTTATACATATGTATCTGGTTGTTTAGCATTTTATTTGATTAAATTGCCTTGGACAGGAAGTCTAAAATACATTTTATAAATTTTTATAATCAAAAAAAAGATGGATGATTTGTTTATTTTGGGGAAAACTCAGCCCAAGGCTACTGATAGCTGTAACTCCCCTAGCCACTTCCACATAATTTTTAAAATGTGAATGCCAGGAATGGTGCTGTTGATATTAATATCAGGACAAGGAAGAGAAGGACTAGGTGTCTCTGGAGGAGCCTCTGGGGGAATAAACAAAGATACTTGTGCAATGTTAGAGATTTCTGACTTCAGGTTGACCTTATCAACAGCCTGTACAGCAATGAAGAGATCTGTGCCATTTGTAAAAGTGATGTTTTCTGGTTTAAACACAAAGACTTCCTCTGAGTTGGCCTCCTTTGGGATGAGGTCAGTGGTGTTCACTTGAAGTGAATCATTGAACTTGTCTCTGAGATCAAGAATATTTGTGCTTATTCCAATGATGTACTTGTGAGCTTAAAAAAGAAAGAGAGAAAAAGGATGTGACTTGTAATTCTCAAGTCTTAAAGAAGTTTTAAAAAATCTGTTAGAAACAATATCACCATCCCATAAAATACCAATAAATAAATGTAATTGACAGTCCATATTTATAAGCATCAGTATCTTCTTTTACATTCTTATTTTTATATCCCGACAGAGTGATAAATATAAAACTGGATCAGGCTTGACTTAAATAAAGCCTAGGTCAGTATTTCTGGCCATAGCACCTGACTGAGAGAGGAGGTTAATTACTGCTTATTATTTTATTATTTGTGCTTCTCAAACTTGACCATACATACACATCATCCAGGGATCTTAAAATGCAGATTCTGTTTCAGTAGGTCTGGGGTGGGGCCTAAGGTTCCACATTTCTAACAAGGATTCATGTGATGCCCATGCTGCAGTCCACAGACCATACTTTGAGAGGAAAAATCTGGTAGAACCTGAGATTTCTTCCAAAGGACAGCTCTGCTCCATAGATGTCTATGATCTTTTCCCCATTCTCTCCAGGAGTCATTACTAAAAATGAGGTTTATTAAAGCAGCAAGCAAGATTGGCAAGATTGCCAAGCAAACGGCTTGGCAAGATTTCAGAAAAAAACTGAGGATTGCCTGTTCCTGGTTGAAACATCTTACACCCCTTTGGGCCAGTTTTTCAGATTCTAAACTTCTCATGTTTAAAAATCTTAAGCTTTCATTTCAGAGGATGTTCAAGATCCCTCCACATGCATCACAACACGCCTGCCTGCCTCACGCCCTCTGCCCCTCTGCTTGGCTGCTAAACTCTTTTACAGGGCCCACACCACATTCAGCTTACCTCTTCCGTGATCATAATCATCCCCAGGAGCCGTCCAAGTCAGATTAATGAGACTGTCCCCTTGGATTTTTGCCTTCAGGTCAGTGATTTTACAAGGCGGAAAGAGATCAGGTATGGGAGCCTTTGGAACATTGGAGGCCACAAATGAACCTCCTGAGGACGTTCTGCTGAAACATACTTGCTTGCCTTGAAGATCATCCTTATTAATTTCAGGTCTTGGTGGATTCCATTTTACTTGACCTGCATTAAAAAATTCCTCAGTGCAAGGTATGGCTATACTTCCCT
Organism: Physeter macrocephalus; assembly: GCF_002837175.3. Lineage (NCBI taxonomy): Eukaryota > Metazoa > Chordata > Mammalia > Artiodactyla > Physeteridae > Physeter > Physeter macrocephalus. The sequence goes on from NC_041217.1 coordinate 108,136,358, forward strand.
CTGTTTTTTATTGTATTACCCTCTTTCCTCCCACACACAAAACTTACTTTAACCATTTGTTGTAAAGCTCCCAAATCAGGTTGCATCAGATGGAAAAAAAGCAAAGAGAGAATCACAGTTCTTTATCTCACATATATTTATTTCCTGGATATTTAGTGGAATAGCTTTCATAATTTATTTTTTGTAAATATAATAGTCCTGGGATTGTTTCTTTTCCCACCTTTTTGCTATCCTACTCTTAACCTGCCACAAGGTCAGTTTAAATACTATCTCTGCTTTAAACCTTCTCAGACTTCCTCAAGCAATCTCTTCCACCTAGGTAATACTGGGGGTTTCATTGTCTTTCTTATTTATTTCTTAATCAATTATCTGGGCCTTCAAGAATTGCCTTGATTAATAATTCTGTGCATTTTTCTCTTTTTTCTCCATGTTTGTGTTTTGTCTTTCTTATTAGATTGTAGTTTCTCACAAAATGTTTTATGTTAGGGGTTCTAAAATTGTGTGCTCTTGAAAGACTTGATTTTCTCAATGAATGCATGGAAATCTAGTTCATGTAGCAATCCCAATTTGCTTCACATTCTTGTTGAAAGGTTGTATAAAAGTCATCCTGAAATTCTAAAAATACCCTGGCCTGCTCAATCAGTGGGGTTCTCAGACTCTCTTTTCAATAAAAATATTCTGGAATACCTTAACATGGCATTACTCTGGTTTTACTTTCTCATAAACTCTTCTTTTTTAGCCCTTATAATCTTTTGTCTGTAAAGACAGGTTGATCTTTATACCCATTAATCTGGTCTTGGGCAAAGATGAAATGAATACTTTAGCAGGTTTAAGATTAATTCAATTCACCAGTAGAGACTGTCTCTCTTGGTATCAAGGCTCATCAAGGTATAGGGGGAAGAGCATAGCTTCCCAGTGCCAAGTCAAGTGCTATCACTGTTAGTAATGTGGACCAATAACCTCTCTAGCCTCTGTTTCTCCATCTGTAAAATGGGATAATTAGGAGAATGAGCTATATTAATGTAACACTGAGCATAATGCCTGATATAGCAACTATACCAGTCTTCTCCTGACTTCTCTCCCTAACTCAACAAAAAAGGCAAATGAGAATAAAATAAGCTGAAATATGTAAAAGAGCTTTGGAAGCAATGGTGTCTTTTAAAGCATTTTTTCCTATTATCACTTTTGCATGAGGACACACCACATGTCTCAGAATCCTCCCTTTACTGATCACACACTCGAGTAAAGAGGACAGTGTGAAGCTACTTAGAAGAGCTTTTCTTACTACACACCAGCACTAGGACAGGACCTGTCCAGGACAGAATGGAGATTGATGGAAAACAAGTCCTGGAACCTATCCGGACTCAGTCTTGGACCTGATTCCAGCTCTAGTCCAGGACAAGTGTTCATAACTAAGATTGGTGTGGGACTGTCTGTTCCTTGGAGTGTAATTTTTCCACTTGCTTATACGTGGGCTCAGTATGCTATCTGTCATTAGGTTTGTCTACTATTCTCCCTAGTATGAGCAGGAGAAGAGAAGAGGAAAAGGAGACAGTGGGCTTATGGTGATACTGATGCAGATAACAAGACCCAAATTGTTATTTTTTGATTCTGTGGAAATGCCTATATCAGTAGAAAGAGGTTTATTATGAAATGTGTTAAGATTTATTTAAAATAATAACAAACATTTATTGAACACTTCTTATTTACCAGCAATAGCTTATTAGATGTATTTTCTTGCTTATTCCTCATAACCATCCCATGAGGTAGTTACCATTATTACCCATTTTACAAGTGAAGCAAATGAAGCACAAGAGATTACCTAAAATACTTTATTTGGTAGAAGCCTGGAATTTGAACCAGGGCGGTCAAAATCTACATTCAGTGTATTGGTTTTCACCTGGGGGCTATGTTATTACTTAGAGGACAGTGAATGATGTCTGGAGACATTTTTAATTGTCATGACTGTGGGGGCCGCTTCTGATATCTAGTGAATAGAGGCCGGAAATCCTGCTAAACATCCTACAATGCACAGGACTGCCCTTCACAGCAAAGAATTATGTGGCCAAAGTGTTAATAGTTACCAAGGTTGAGAAACCCTGATTTAATTTTGTACCATTCTCCCCACAGGTTTAGTGGTTTTCGCTTGATTCCAAGCCTTTTACTCAAGCCTAGGATGTTATTATAGATGACTTACCATTCTCGATCCAGCCAGGTATGTACATGGCTCCAATCTGCTGGGGTATCCCCTTCTGAGTGGCTGTGTTGACACCTCCCAGAGCCCACACTTTTACACTGTATCTGCCATTTGTATCGTAAGCTGTAAAATACCTTGAATAGACACCATCATCCTTAGTAGCATCGGCACCTTGACAGGGAAATGAAGGAATTAATGAATATCCTAAAGGTAACTGGGCACTTGTATATTTCCAACTCATACGTGGATTAAAATTTTTTAAAGCAAAGATAATCCAGTGTTATCTCCAAGAGAGTTTAGGATTTGACTACGTTAAGGATGAGGTATACTTCTTTTCCGTGTGTGTGTGTGTGTGTGTGTGTGTGTGTGTGTGTGTGTGTGTAATTTCATATGTGTACATCTTGTCTTCCTGAATTGTTGTCTTTTTTTTTAACTCAGAGATCAATCATGTGCCTCTGTTACATCCAACATAGTACAAGGTAACTACTTAGTATGTATCTGTTGAACTGAATTCAATTACTATATGTTACTGGTGAGAAAAAAAAAGTTATATGATTTTTTAAAAATTTATTTAGGTGGGAAATTCATTTACAGAATTTGTTTTAATAAGGTTACTTGTTTCACAGTCGTCAAGTTCCTTCTAAAAATAAACGTAGAATTTTCTTTTTCTCTCCCTGTTTGACTTCTTAAATATAAAAATAATAGGTAGAATTTTCCCTTTGGGTGCAGGATAATATAGACTCTACATAGATATGGGGGTCACATATAACTATACTTTAATCCAACTCTGCTGCTTTTTAAATGTGAAAGCCTGTTTCTTCATCTGTAATGTAGGGATAATATTTCCAAAGTGTGTGGTGAAGACAAGAAATGAAGATCTATCTATCTATCTATCTATCTTTTTATCTATCTATCTATCCATGTGTCTAATCTTCACACAAACTCCTAATACAAAATATCTATTAATTTTCCTTCTTCACTTTTTGGGGGGTGTGGAATACCCACTGACAACTCCCTAGAGTCTGAGACTTCGGGGCTTTACAAAAGTTAAAGGTAGTCCCTTCCTCATGTTTTCCAACAATTTGAAATATAGGAATTAGGAATATAGGTGGCAGAAAGCTCCCCCAACCAGAATCCCAGTGCTGGACTTCCTGCTTCTAACTGTCCTCACCACAACATGCCCTCCTGCTGTTCTCTGGTTGCTTCTTGGAAAAGAAAGATATGTTCTTCAATTTCTTGGGTGGTTACCTGCTCCGTTGTCCAATAATTCCAAAGTAACTGTTTTTCCATTCACTGATTCTATCAGGGCTGTGACCTTGGCCCTGATAATTGGCAAGGCTCCTTGGTGAATCTTTGCATAAACTACCATAGGGCTAGGGAATTTGCCTGTGTCTTTGTTCATTTTAGAGGTCACTGTAACTGGAGGCAAGGTGCCACTTGATGCACGGGAGGAGACAGTCAAAGTCAGGGTTTGTGACCTTGCTTGTAGGCTGTATTTCCAAATGCCGACCTAGCCAAAAAAAAATGGAGACATTTCCACTTAATAACTTTAAGTGACACAGACCTGACTTCAATGCCACCTATAGGAAGAGCCCATCTAATACAAGTACATTACAAGTATATCTAAGAAGATTTTTAATACTCTCTCAGCCAAGGGAAACTTTGTTATGTTTGGACTAACTACATGGTTCTATTGCCAAGAAAATCCTAGTTGGGAAAAATGAGGTCTGAAAGTTGTGTCCTTATTATAGCCTTGGTTTCTCAAGAGCAGGATCAAATTAATAGATTCCTGAGGTAGAGGATATAGTTTTCATGATGCCAAAGCTCTAGCTGCTGTGTAGTTTGAAGGTTCTCCTTTTAGTACCTGGAGAAAATATCACCAACTTCCTTTTTCTTGACTTGCTGTCATACTGAGTGATTTCCACTGGATGGAGATTTTTCCTTGTTCTCTCTTTCATTCAATACTGACTCTTGGGCTTCCCTGGTGGCGCGGTGGTTGTGCGTACGCCTGCCGATGCAGGGGAGCCGAGTTCGTGCCCCGGTCTGGGAGGGTCCCACGTGCCGCGGAGCGGCTGGGCCCGTGGGCCATGGCCGCTGGGCCTGCGCCTCCGGAGCCTGTGCTCCGCAACGGGAGAGGCCACAGCGGAGGGAGGCCCGCATACCACAAAAAAAAAAAAAAAAAAAAAAATACTGACTCTTTTTTTTAGCAACCACCCTCATTTAAAAAGCTACAATTATTCTGTAAAAATTTTATATTATCTTATCAAATTGTGAGAAGGAAAAAAGATGAGTCCATACCTTGGCAGTGCCTGGGATTTGGAGGTAGGCCATTTTGGTGTGTGCATCCACTAAAAAGCCATCTTGTTTCTTTCCGCTGGGATCCCAGAGAAGGATTTGGGGAGTGTCAGTTGTCCAGGTGATGAGAAACAAAGTGTCTTTCCCCACAGTACTGTCCACAATCACCGTGCCATTCAACCACTGACTGTTCTGGAGGGTTAATCCCCTGCTCTCAAGCTGTTAAGAAAAGCAACTCTTTACTTTCTGGAGAATACAGCTCCCATCACATAGTCTCTTCCATTCTGTCTCCACCTCTCATTTATCCCATTAAAAAGCCTTCAGTGATGCCTGAATCCTTGGTTTGATATTTAGGACCTATTATGATCCAATTCTAAATTACTTTTCCAGCCTTAGCTTCCATAATGTTGATTCCTACACCCAAACCAGACCACTTCCCCATATGATCCTCATGAATCCCAGACTCTCTGACTATCGTACTCTGCTTTTCCTGGAAGTCTGTACATTCATGTCCATTTGTCTAAGCCTTACCTACCCTTCAAAATTCAATTCAAAAGTCACTTTCTCCATGAAGATTTCTCTGATGTCCATCTCACTTACTGTGGAGAATAATCTCTCCCTCCTTTGATCTCCCATAGAATCTTGTTTCTATCAATCCTTTGATGTCCTCACATTGTGTTTTGCTTTATACCTACTGGTGTACACAGCTCATCTCACTACTAGACTATAAACCCTTAAGGAGGCTAACTAGGACTTATTTTCACCCACATATGGATTGTTTGAATTGCAAATAACTAATTCGTGGGTCAATTATTACTGCAGTCCTTGTGAAGATAAATGAAATAAATCAGTGGCCAAGGCTGATATATTGTCTGAAGTAGAATGAAGGAGCTGTGGAGCAGAGGTTGAGGTAGGGTAGGGCTAATCAGACTTTGTAGAAATGTGATTTTTGAGGATTATCTCCTAGATAATTATTTATGGTCCTTAAATTGATATCCATTAAAAGATGGGGTGGCCTGGTCATGGAGCCAGACTTTCTAGTTTTGTATGTAGATTATGATCTGGGATGTGAAGAAAGCTACGGGCCCTTAGATATGATTCTTATGGCAGGTGGGTAAATGAGTCCTGCTCATGTCTCTGTCTTTCTCCCTTTTTGGTTTCTTAAATATAAAATAATGGGCAGAAACTGCCTGGCTGTAAACTTGCCCTTTCATCACTTTAATTACTTTTCTAAGACACATTCCTCCCACGTCCAAACCGGGCTCTTGGGTTTAATATTCTAAATCTGAACTAGGATAACCCAAATGAGTATAATTGCTGTCTTCTTTGACTCAATAAATGCTACATTGATAAACTAGAAAGCCTATTGTTTTGAAATCTGTCATTATTTGGCTTTTAAATTTTTTTTATTGGAGTATAGTTGACTTACAATGTTGTGTTAGTTTCAGGTGTACAGCAAAGTGAATCAGTTATACATATACCTATATCTACTCTTTTTTAGATTCTTTTCCCATATAGGCCATTAAAGAGTACTGAGTAGAGTTCCCTGTGCTATATATTAGGTCATTATTTGGCTTTGACACTACATTATTCCTTTACTTTTATTCACAATAAAAGTTACAACTCACACAAGTGTGGTGCTGATTGTTCACTCTCTCTAGTTTAAAGATTCATGTGAATAACTTTTACAACTATTAGAGAAGAGCATTTAAAAATATATTTGTCCTTTTTTTATTGTCCCAAGACTTTTGAAAGAAAATTTGGTTTTCTTGAAATTTTAGAAGCAGAAGGGCCCGTAAAAGTTTTCTGGTTCATCTCTGGCTGAGAAGCTGAAGCTCAGAGAAGTAAAGTTCTTTGCCCGTGGTCACAGTTAATGGCAGACCCATGAACAGGATCCAGGTGTCTGGACTGACAACATGGGCTTTTCACAGTACAAATCACTTTCCATCCATTATATGAAAATCTTGGCAAATATCAGGGATTTGAGGTAATGGAAAAATAGACCAAGTAATCCCTGAACAGTTGTCCCAGAAAATTTATACTGAGATGATCTACTCTGAAGAAAATTCTGAGCCAATTATATTGCTATGGGTGCTTGTTAACAGATGTTAAAAAAGAATTCCTGGACCCACTATATTTTATGTTGATGGTTTCTAAGAGGAAGTCACTTAGTATTGTTTCCAAACAAGAAACAGTAATTGCCTTGTTTAAATGAATAGTGTTGCATTTTAGGAATAATGTCTAATATCAGGCTGAAACATCTATTTTAATTTTAATTCATTACTAGAAGAATGTAGAACTTAAAACTTTTAACCATTAAACTCCCCATCTTGGCTATGGTTATTTATAAACATGAAAAACCAAGGAAGAAGAACTCTGACCTGGATGGAACGCTGGGAGACAGCTCCGTTTCCTGATGAAAGGGCCCCAAAAGCATCCATGAGGCCATTGTTCTGAGCCTGATCTGAAGCAGATGTCTTTAAACCTCCTAAAATGCAATTACATTATCAGAAGTTATTTTCTAGAAAGCAAGTATTTGCAACATTTTATATATTGTTAAGATAACAAAATACATATTATACTGTGTTATTAAAGTACTAATAGATTAACATTAAATAGGTGTCCAGATTAACTCAGAAGCTGATACTAACTTTTTAATCCTATTAAATAATAGCTTCAGCAACATAGTCATTTGGCCACTTCAGCTCTCTGCAAAGCAGTCAAGAATCTCCGACAGACCAAAACTAGTAATATAAATCTCGTGTTTTAAAGGTCATGCACTTTAATATGAGTCATTAAGCCTTACTGCAAGTGTATTGATTTATTCCTATTTTAGATATAATCTTAACAAGCTTGACTTTCAAGTTTTCTCCTAAATCAGAAAAGATGTGTATGTTACAACAGTAAGAAATAACAACTGACAGGGGACAGTTATAGAAAAGTATTATGTGTAGTAAACAGGAGATGATATACCAGGCCATGTAGTCTTGAGCTATTTAGAATAGGTGTAACTGAGATAGTTGATGTGAAAGGACTTTTAAGCTGTTAATGACATCCAAAATCTAAGGAGAGTATTTTGGTCATCCTACTGGCATTTCACCCAGATCCCCTTTCTAGGCTAGTGCATCTCTCCCCAGCTGCTCTAAGTGTTAGATTAATGGCATATAGCTGCCTCCTAGTCAAGAAAATTTCTTTACCTAATGGGGCCACCCTAGTTAAAGACATAACATGCCCCCTTACCCCTGCTCTGCCCTGACAGTCTATAACTACTGACTGATGGACACAGTGGTACAAAAGGTCAGCCTTCTCTTTCAATATTGTGCCAAACCTGTGATGCAATTCCAGATTCAGAGTCCCCTGTGGCACCAAGCTTCAGCTAGCCTCTAATTTCACATCTGTGCTTAGCTTCTTCCCCTGCCTGATCTTACTCCCTACTCTCCCTTTCTCCTGAGAGCTCTCCCTCTATAAATCACATGCACTTAAATCCTTTTCTCAGGCTCTGCTTCTAGGAAACCGAGCCTAAGACAGGTAGTATTAGGAGCAAACAGTCCTGTCATTTTATCTGGCTTAGATGGCAACTCAGCATAATAATTGATATCCATAATGCTGGCCCTAAGTTAAAAAAAAATTTTAAAAATAAAAACCTACTCTGCTGAAGAAGCCAGGTTCAGATGGAATATATTTTAACCGTATGTGTATGGAAGGTAGAAGCACAATATATGAATGTTTTACAAAGAAACTGCATTGTATTCTATATTTTTAGTGACCTTCTGTTTGGTTCATCAGGCCCTTTGCCCTTCCCCTGCTATTTCTTGTTCAAGCCCCAATTCAGATGTCACCTTCCTGTACACTCCTTCCCCAGATAAAGTCTAGGCTCCCTTCTTTGTACTCATTGTACCCTCTATTACTAATAGAGCACTTGTATCATAGTATTATATAGTTAGTGGTTTGTCGTCTGTGTCCCCTGGGTCTCTTGGCCAGCTGCCAACTGGAAGTGAGTGGTTCCTGGCCAACTGATTAGATTCTTTCCAGTCCTTATAAAGTGTCTGGGATGAGAGTCCCAAGTTCTCCCTAGAGTGCTGTGCTGGTCCCATCTTCTCCAGACTGCCCTAATCCTAGAACCAAGGCTTTAAAATAAATGAGTGGAGTCAGTTCTAAAAGTCATTTGGGGTAAGGGCAGCTAGTTAGTCAATAAGATAACCCCATCTGTCCCTATCCCACCCTTCCCCTACTCCCCAGTGCACTGGAGCTCACAGTCCAGTGGAAGAGAAAATACAGTAGGACTTAGCAGGTCATCCTTCACCTGTCATTTTAGACAGCTCCTCTAGTTCCTGTGCTGCAGACGGCCCTAGGGCGACTGTATGGATGATGACTCCGCTTTGTTTCACCTCATTAAAGCATGAGCTTATAGTGTTGTCCTCCCCATCGGTCAGCAACACAATTTCGGATCCATCTGTTGGGTATTTCTTCCTAATCACCTAAGGACATAATTCAGGCATAAGTTGTCATGTTCAGGGTAGCCAAAGTGTTTGGGAAAACTGCAGTTAAAGGGAATGAGAAGAGAAATTCCAGAGGGAATAAACAAAAGTGTCTAGGAATGGTCAAATATCTCTCTGTCTTGCAATGATACAAGACCATGGAACTTGACAATGGTCTTTTCTCTTGGTTAGCCTGTTGCAGAGAAGGCTCAATAAGGTGGGATGCAGGGCAGTTCCAGGGATGGACAGCACTAAGCAGAAAAGAAGGTTTTTCTAGTTTCTTTCACATGATCTCTCCTTGACAGGCTTTCAGAGGTTCCCAGATGCCTTCAGAAACTACCCACATTTAATGGGGATAATACTGAGGACTAATATATTACTATAATAATATTAGACTCGGGGCAGATTTTAGCTTGTATGATATTCACCAGTCTTACCATAAGCTGTTTATGGCTGGCCTTAGTTCTGATTGGTGAGTCCCCAGGTCACATGAGTTATTAAAAATTTTAATATTCCCTCTGATTAAAGCAAAACATTTTGTTCCATTAATCCCCAGTTCCTAGTTGTCCTATGACACCTATGTCTCAACTATTCCTGGGAGACACAGGTTATAGCTTTTTACATGGTATAGAGAGCCATATGCCTTATGCCAATGTTGGATAAGATTATGATAGAAGGAAAATTAGATAAAATAATAATGTTTATGAAGAGGAAGGCAAGAGTTCACTCTTCCCTTAAAAAGAGTGGAAGGGAGACCCAGAAGTAGAGGAAACAAGTAATCAAACCTAAGTAACTCCCCTCTCTGGACCAGACTCTCAGGAAGGGAAGGCTCTCTTAAGTAGGTTGAAAGGGAAGCTGAGATCAGAGGAAACTTCCACCCCACTTCTTTTGAGAGGAGGCTGCCCCACAAGGGAAGAGAGCAGAACTGTGATTGCTGCCATGTGAAGAATTCTGGAGCCTAGGAGCCTGTCAGCTGTGGCTGTAGCCTCAGTCTGACCAAGCTGCAGGGCCTGAGAGGCCGGAGAAAGGGCTCAATTTGGATTCCCTTGTCCCATTCCGCATCACTGCTATGTGTCATGGAAAACATGCAGAAGTCTCCATGTATCCATAGGGGAAATGGATGGCAGCTGACTTGAGAGTTGGCAGGCAAGAAGACAGTTTATCTTGCCATAGAGGCTGAGGGGTGTACAGCTTCCCAAGGGCTGGATGCAGGACATGGCGGTGCTCAGGGATCTGCTCCAACAGTGAGAGCCAGAGCGTGGTGAGTCAGCTGGGGAAGACCAATGGGCCGTGATCAAGCTAAGAAAACAAGCAAAGCCCAGTGGCCACAGCTCCACCGATACCACTGCCAGACCTGACCAGGGTCCTGCCCCAGGGACTAGTGGGGAAATTGAGACAGCGCAGTATCCAAGGCCCTTTACCTCATCACCCTGAAGTCACACACAAGCTCCTCCCACCCCATACCGGGGCTCTGTTGGGCATGAGGAGCATCTAAATTCCAATTGTGTTCCTCACATACTCTCTCACACCGTCGGAGTGGAAAATACAGAACCAGAAGTTCCCTCTTCACCACCAGGCCATCTGGCATTAGTCATTTCCCCTCAGGTTTTGTATAGCAGGAGTTTAGTACGACATGTCAGTTTCCCTCCCTTACTTGCTTCTTTTTTTTTTTTTTTTTTTTTTTTGTGGTATGCGGGCCTCTCTCTGCTGGTGGCCCCTCCC
>NC_041217.1:108147067-108154094 GCF_002837175.3 Physeter macrocephalus
GCCCCTCCCGTTGCGGAGCACAGGCTCCGGACGCGCAGGCTCAGCGGCCATGGCTCACGGGCCCAGCCGCTCCGCGGCATGTGGGATCCTCCCAGAACGGGGCGCGAACCCGGTTCCCCTGCATCGGCAGGCGGACGCGCAACCACTGCGCCACCAGGGAAGCCCTACTTGCTTCTTTAATCAAAGCATGGGTGAGCAGCAGAAGCAAGAGAACCCAAGTGCACACAGGCATCTGGAGAAGGGTTTTGCAGCTGACTGCGTACACAATAAAAACCACTTTTAGGGAACTGACCTTCAAAGTGGAATAAAAGGGCCAGAAGGACAGACTGCATATGGGAATGGTTGAGTCCGCTGTCAACATGAAACAGTGTGAGCTGAAAGCTAAATGTTCCTGCTGCTGCTTGGATATTGGGAACAGCCCCACTGATGTGTTACGCCCCAAGCAGACAGAGGGCAGACTTTCCCAAGACACGGCCTAGATTCTGAGACCTTAGACCATCCAGCTTCCTTCAGCCTCTTATTCTTTATTTCATGGACCCAAATAGCCTCTAAATAAATATAGAATATTCTATTCTATATTTGGAGCATTTAAGCATCAGGTGTAATCAAATAATTCAATTTAATATTTTTTATTGAGAACCTCCTGTAGAAAAGATATTGTGCCAGCAGCCTGGGAAGTTAAAAGATAATTCCTATCTCTGAAGTTTTGTCTGAGCAAAGAACAGGACAGGAAATAAGACAGAAGAGTCAAAAGTCGTAAGAGATGTTTAAAATAAAATAGAAAAAAGTTCATAGGATTCAGAAGGAGAAACTCTATACAGTTGAAATGATCAGGAAAGATGTCAAGAAGTAGTAGTGTCTGATGATGTGTGAAGAATGAGTGTGATTTGAGGTACAAAGGAGGGAGGAGAAATTACTCTAGATGGAGAGCCGGCCCGGCAAAGGTGTGGAAGCTGGCTGGCAAGGGCAGGTGATCTAATTTGCTTAAACATAGAATACCTGGGAGAGACTCCTGAGTATTTGAGCCTGGAAAGGTAGGTAGGGGCTATATTATAAAAGAACTTAAATATTAGTTAGAGAAATTTTACTTAGTTTTGTTGAAAATGGGGAGAGATTGATGTCTAAGTAGAGGGATGACATGATTGGATGATCAGATGGGATCTTTGGATACACCCCCAATACAATTAGAGTTACAGTTCCTAAGCCCTCCTATTTCAATAAATAAACCTTTTTTTTTTTCCAAAAAGGAGGTCCTATATACCCAGAAGTTTGGAATATTAAGCTACCTCAATATTTAACCATAACTCAGAGTTCACTTTTTTCTTCATAGAAGATAACCTCTTAGATCCCTGTGTACCTTTCTTCATAGCAGTCATTAGTGTATGATTATACACTTATTTATGTGACTATGTAGTTAATGAATCTCCCCCCACTAAGATTATAAGCTCCACGACAGCAGGTGTGGTATATTTGGCCCTCGTGGTATTCTTAATGCATATCACAGTGCCTGGCATGTACAAGTAACACCACGAATGTTTCAAATGCATGCAGAAAAGCATGAATGCACAGATGCAGAAAAACACAAAAGCATGAAAGAATTAGTTAACAATAGCTTTGGGGGCCTATGTTGTTGCATCATTTGAACCATTGCTCTGCAATTGGTTGTCTAATTCAACTAGACACTAGGCATGCATGGAAACACTGGAAAGGGGAATTTCTTGGTAGACATAAATTGTAAACATTGGCAAACTATGATAGGGCAACTTGTCTCACAGTAAATGCTGATTGAATCCCAGAGCAGATGGACGTTCCTCCTGATGCCGCTGTGGGTAAGCTTCTGGTAAGTGTGTCTCTTTCAGTGGCACTCTTTATCAGTACAAGTTCACTGTTTACATAGGCAGCACTGTCAAATGTCACCATCCCAACCCAGGACCCTTGCTCAACGATCTGCAGAAGGAAAAGTTTGCCTGCTTGATTCAGTCGTTTAAGGCGGTCACCAATCTGAATGGAGAAGCAGAAGAAAAGCAGTCAGGTTGGGTTGAGATGGGCAGACTAAAAACAGAACAGGCTAGAGGGAATTTGGAAGTGGCTGCCTCAATGTAGAGTAAATGACAATAAGCTTACTCAAGGCATATCCTTCTATGGAGGAAAATTTCTCCCTTATATATTTAGTAGTATCTTTGGATAGGATTATTTTGTATAAATAGCCCTAAAAGATAAAGCTGGATTTGGCTTTAGTTCAATCATTAGTTCAATACTCTAGTAATAGTTCTATAAACCTACATACGGTCAGTGAAACATAAAAAATGTTAATTCTATATAATTCATCAGATCTTTGCTCACAAATTGAAGGCTAATTTAATTCGGCAAATGAGACACTTGATGCTGAATTTTTGTAGAATAAAGTTGAGGTGTGGGCAATTCTGATGGAAATGTTATTCTTGTAACTGTTCTGACCCTTGGGGTTGTGTTTATTCCCAGCCAGCTCCAAGTTGTGGTCCAGATCATATCATATACAGATGTGAGACTACCATCCAGAAGACCAAGACTCAATGAACGTACCGTCATGCTTCCAGACTTATCAAGGACTAAACACACAATTCTTTGTCCGATCTGCAACAATGAGAAGGTGGGCTTGGGTGGCTGTGTTGTCATAGGAGTGGTTTTCTTAAAGTCCTCTGAATCTTGGATCACCTCCCATGTGCTTCGGAGATTGCATTTTTTGTTTTGCTGGTTTGGGGCTTTTTTATTGTGGTTTTTTTCTGTACAGAATTCAACCACCTGAAATTGTCAATAAAATGATATAGATAACAGTAAACTACTTGTTAAAATCTTTAATAATTTGATTAAAATATTGTAAATGTAGATTTACATTTATGTGCCCTCCTCCCCAGACTACCTTGTTATGCCATAACCTTGGCTCAATCCCACAATCACTGCAGAGCACTGCTGGGGCAAATCATAGAGATAATTCAGAGTTTCTATCTCAAAACAAGTCTTTGACCTCAGTGGACTTTTAGCGCTCCTCAGAAATCATCTATTTACCTGCTCTTGGCTTCCCTCCTACTTCTCAAATTTGCCATTTCAAGCAATCGCCACTATCTTTAAGCCACCTACATCTCAACATTTCTCTCCTGGTACCATTTTCTCTCTCCATCCTTTTACTTCCTGCTCACTTCCTTACTTCCCAGTGACTTACAAACACCTTGCGTTCCAACTTTCAACACCCAACATTCCAGCTCTCTCCAAAATCCACTTGGATGTCCCATAGGATCCTTAAACTTCAGGTTTTCATAATAGAACTCATCACCTTTCCTCTGACTCTGCTCCTCCCCATCACCAAGTATTTCCTAACTTGGTGTCACCACTATCTATTCAGTCACCTAAATAGGAAACTGAGAGTTTTCCTACCTTCTTCCCTCTATGAAATAATAAGATCAATACATTTCTCTCTCTCTCTCCAGTTCATCATCTTTTCTCCTTTACCAATGGAATCTCCATCATTCAAGCCCTCATGGTCCCTCCCTCAGACTATCTGACTTTTCCATCTTGCTCCCTCTTTAATTGGTCCACTCCACAGCTGCCAGGTACATATTCCTTCTTATTCCTGTACTTAAGATCCTTCTGTGGCTCATTATTGCTCACACACTACAATCCAGACTACTTCATATAGGTAATAGCAATCTCCATGATTTGGATTTTCACTTTACTCACCATCTTTGCTCTGGCCATGCATTCCAAGTCTCTAATTTCCCCCACTGTAGCCTATAAGTGCTCAAACTTGCCAGACTGTTTTATATCTCTGTGTCTTTGCTCATGATTCCCACTTTGTCAAGGAGTTCTTCCTCTGTCTTCTGCATTGTGAACTCTACCTTCATGTTTCAGCCAAAAGGTTATTTTCAAAATGTTTTCTCATTTCATACCTTTCCCCTAAAGAATTTCCACTCAACCTTGTGGCCTCACAGTACCCTATAAGAAATTTCAATAAGGCTCCTTTAACATTGTAGTGCACTTATTGGGATGAAAATCCATCTATGACAGAACCCTGTCTCATTAAATTTGCTTGCTCAAAACTTAGCCCTATGTCTGATACACAAAAAAAGCTCAATATGTTTGTTGTTTTTTTAGTAACCTTTACCAATCTGTATGTCAGTGTTTCTTTAAATCTACAAAATGGCAGTAGTTGTTATGCAAGAATTATATGAGAACGTATGCAATAAGGACAATACTAACACAGCCAATAAATGATAGTGTCTTCCCCTTTCTTAAGTTTATATCCCTAGCATTTGGGAGTTAAAAAAGAGGTACAGTATACAAAGAAGGTATAACCTAGTTCCTCCTCTCAGTGATTTTACAGTATTATCATTCAATTAAAAATCCTAAATATCTGGGAGTCAAGTAATTCAGAAAGTAATCATTAGCTGTAAAATACTTATTTTTCTCTTTATTTGCATTTTTCAGATTGTCTTGGTAGTGTTTCCGTATTATCATTATAGCTACTTTTTAGGAAGGGAACCTGGAAAACTTTTGTGTAAACCCCAAGCAGAGGCTCCCAAACCTGACTGTGCATCAAATTTAACTGTGGTTAATTTAAAACAATCTCAGAGAGACCTTCAAGATGGCAGAGGATTAAGACGTGGAGATCACCTTCCTCCCCACAAATACATCAGAAATACATCTACATGTGGAACAACTCCTACAGAACACCTATTGAATGCTGGCAGAAGACCTCAGACTTCCCAAAAGGCAAGAAACTCCTCACGTACCTGGGTAGGGAAAAAAAAAAAACAAAAAACAAAAAACCCAGAGATAACAGAATAGGGACAGGACCTACACCTCTGGGAGGGAGCTGTGAAGGAGGAAAAGTTTCCACACACTAGGAAGCCCCTTCGCGGGCAGAAACTGCAGGTGGTGGAGGCGGGGAGCTTCAGAGCCACGGAGGACAGCACAGCAACAGGGGTGTGGTGGGCAAAGCGGAGAGATTTCCGCACGGACGATCAGTGCCAACCAGCACTCACCATCCTGAGAGGCTTGTCTGCTCACCCACTGGGGCAGGTGAGGTCTGGGAGCTGAGTCTCCAGCTTCAGCTAACCAGGCGGGATTCCAGGAAAAACTTTGGACCTGCCTAAGAGGCAAGAGTCCATTGTTTCAGGGTGTGCGAGGAGAGGGGATTCAGAGCACTGCCTAAACGAGCTCCAGAGATGCGCACAAGCCACAGCTATCAGCGCCGACCCCAGAGACAGGCATGAAACGCTAAGGCTGCTGCTACAGACATCAAGAAACCTGTGTGCAAGCACAGGTCACTATCCACACCTCCCCTCCCGGGAGGCTGTGCAGCCTACCACTGCCAGGGTCCCATGCTCCAGGGACAACTTCCCCAGGAGAACACATGGCGTGCCTCAGGCTGTTGCAACATTATGCTGGCCTCTGCCACCCCAGGCTTGCACCGCATTCCATACCCCTCCCTCCCCCTCGGCCTGAGTGAGCCAGAGGCCCCTAATCAGCCACTACTTTAACCCTCTCCTGTCTGGGCGAAGAACAGATGCCCTCCGGCGACCTACACACAGAGGCGGGGCTGAAACCAAAGCTGAACCCCAGGAGCTGTGCGAACAAAGAAGAGAAAGGGAAAATTCTCCCAGCAGCATCAGGAGCAGCGGATTAAATCTCCACAATCAACTTGATGTACCCTGAATCTCTGGAATACCTGAATAGACAACAAATCATTCCAAAATTGAGGCAGTGGACTTTGGGAGCAACTGTAGACTTGGGATTTGCTTCTGCATCTAATTTGTTTCTGGTTTTATGTTTATCTTAGTTTAGTATTTATAGTTTATTATCATTGGTAGATTTGTTTGATTTGGTTGCTCTCTTCCTTTTTTTTAATATATATAGATATATATATTTTTTCTTTTTCTCTTTTTCTGAGTGTGTATGTCTATGCTTCTTTGTGTGATTTTGTCTGTATAGATTTGCTTTTACCATTTGTTCTAGCGTTCTCTCTGTCTGTTTTTTGTTTGTTTGTTTTTGTATAGTTTT
The DNA here is from genome assembly GCF_002837175.3 of Physeter macrocephalus. Lineage (NCBI taxonomy): Eukaryota > Metazoa > Chordata > Mammalia > Artiodactyla > Physeteridae > Physeter > Physeter macrocephalus. Next base: position 108,153,104 of record NC_041217.1, read on the forward strand.
TAGCACTTGTCTTTGGTGGATTTGTTTTTTGGCTTGGTGGCTGTCTTCTTTCTTTCATTCTTTTTTAATATTTTTAATTTCTTTATTTTTCATAATTAAAAAAATGTTTTTATTTTAATAATTTTATTTTACTTATTTCTTTTTTTTCTTTCTTTCTTTCTTTTTTTCTCCCTTTTCTTCTGAGCCATGTGGCTGACAGGGGCTTGGTGCTCTGGCTGGGTGTCAGGCATGTGTCTGTGAGGTGGCAGGGCTGAGTTCAGAACATTTGTCCACCAGAGACCTCCTGGCTCCACATAACATCAAACAGCGAAAGCTCTCCCAGAGATCTCCCTCTCAACGCTAAGACCCAGCTCCATTAAACGACCAGCAAACTACAGTGCTGGATACCCTATGCCAAACAACTAGCAAGACAGGAACACAACCCCACCCATTAGCAGAGAGGCCACCTAAAATCATAGTAAGGTCACAGACACCCCAAAACACACCACAGGATGTGGTCCTGCCCACCAGAAAGACAAGATCCAGCCTCATCCACCAGAACACAGGCACTAGTCCCCTCTACCAGGAAGCCTACACAACCCACTGTACCAACCTTAGCCACTGGTGGCAAACACCAAAAACACCAGGAACTATGAACCTGCAGCCTGAAAAAAGGAGAACCCAAACACAGTTAGTTAAGCAAAATGAGAAGACAGAGAAACACAGCAGATGAAGGAGCAAGGTAAAAATTCACTAGACCAAACAAATGAAGAGGAAATAGGCAGTCTACCTGAAAAAGAATTCAGAGTAATGATAATAAAGATGATCCAAAATCTTGGAAGTAGAATGGAGAAAATACAAGAAACATTTAAAAAGTACCTAGAAGAACTAAAGAGCAAACAAACAATGATGAACACCACAATAAATGAAATTAAAAATTCTCTAGAAGGAATCAATAGCAGAATAACTGAGGCAGAGGAACAGATAAGTGACCTGGAAGATAAAATAGAAT
>NC_041217.1:108154745-108181326 GCF_002837175.3 Physeter macrocephalus
GCCCCTCCCGTTGCGGAGCACAGGCTCCGGACGCGCAGGCTCAGCGGCCATGGCTCACGGGCCCAGCCGCTCCGCGGCATGTGGGATCCTCCCAGAACGGGGCGCGAACCCGGTTCCCCTGCATCGGCAGGCGGACGCGCAACCACTGCGCCACCAGGGAAGCCCTACTTGCTTCTTTAATCAAAGCATGGGTGAGCAGCAGAAGCAAGAGAACCCAAGTGCACACAGGCATCTGGAGAAGGGTTTTGCAGCTGACTGCGTACACAATAAAAACCACTTTTAGGGAACTGACCTTCAAAGTGGAATAAAAGGGCCAGAAGGACAGACTGCATATGGGAATGGTTGAGTCCGCTGTCAACATGAAACAGTGTGAGCTGAAAGCTAAATGTTCCTGCTGCTGCTTGGATATTGGGAACAGCCCCACTGATGTGTTACGCCCCAAGCAGACAGAGGGCAGACTTTCCCAAGACACGGCCTAGATTCTGAGACCTTAGACCATCCAGCTTCCTTCAGCCTCTTATTCTTTATTTCATGGACCCAAATAGCCTCTAAATAAATATAGAATATTCTATTCTATATTTGGAGCATTTAAGCATCAGGTGTAATCAAATAATTCAATTTAATATTTTTTATTGAGAACCTCCTGTAGAAAAGATATTGTGCCAGCAGCCTGGGAAGTTAAAAGATAATTCCTATCTCTGAAGTTTTGTCTGAGCAAAGAACATGACAGGAAATAAGACAGAAGAGTCAAAAGTCGTAAGAGATGTTTAAAATAAAATAGAAAAAAGTTCATAGGATTCAGAAGGAGAAACTCTATACAGTTGAAATGATCAGGAAAGATGTCAAGAAGTAGTAGTGTCTGATGATGTGTGAAGAATGAGTGTGATTTGAGGTACAAAGGAGGGAGGAGAAATTACTCTAGATGGAGAGCCGGCCCGGCAAAGGTGTGGAAGCTGGCTGGCAAGGGCAGGTGATCTAATTTGCTTAAACATAGAATACCTGGGAGAGACTCCTGAGTATTTGAGCCTGGAAAGGTAGGTAGGGGCTATATTATAAAAGAACTTAAATATTAGTTAGAGAAATTTTACTTAGTTTTGTTGAAAATGGGGAGAGATTGATGTCTAAGTAGAGGGATGACATGATTGGATGATCAGATGGGATCTTTGGATACACCCCCAATACAATTAGAGTTACAGTTCCTAAGCCCTCCTATTTCAATAAATAAACCTTTTTTTTTTTCCAAAAAGGAGGTCCTATATACCCAGAAGTTTGGAATATTAAGCTACCTCAATATTTAACCATAACTCAGAGTTCACTTTTTTCTTCATAGAAGATAACCTCTTAGATCCCTGTGTACCTTTCTTCATAGCAGTCATTAGTGTATGATTATACACTTATTTATGTGACTATGTAGTTAATGAATCTCCCCCCACTAAGATTATAAGCTCCACGACAGCAGGTGTGGTATATTTGGCCCTCGTGGTATTCTTAATGCATATCACAGTGCCTGGCATGTACAAGTAACACCACGAATGTTTCAAATGCATGCAGAAAAGCATGAATGCACAGATGCAGAAAAACACAAAAGCATGAAAGAATTAGTTAACAATAGCTTTGGGGGCCTATGTTGTTGCATCATTTGAACCATTGCTCTGCAATTGGTTGTCTAATTCAACTAGACACTAGGCATGCATGGAAACACTGGAAAGGGGAATTTCTTGGTAGACATAAATTGTAAACATTGGCAAACTATGATAGGGCAACTTGTCTCACAGTAAATGCTGATTGAATCCCAGAGCAGATGGACGTTCCTCCTGATGCCGCTGTGGGTAAGCTTCTGGTAAGTGTGTCTCTTTCAGTGGCACTCTTTATCAGTACAAGTTCACTGTTTACATAGGCAGCACTGTCAAATGTCACCATCCCAACCCAGGACCCTTGCTCAACGATCTGCAGAAGGAAAAGTTTGCCTGCTTGATTCAGTCGTTTAAGGCGGTCACCAATCTGAATGGAGAAGCAGAAGAAAAGCAGTCAGGTTGGGTTGAGATGGGCAGACTAAAAACAGAACAGGCTAGAGGGAATTTGGAAGTGGCTGCCTCAATGTAGAGTAAATGACAATAAGCTTACTCAAGGCATATCCTTCTATGGAGGAAAATTTCTCCCTTATATATTTAGTAGTATCTTTGGATAGGATTATTTTGTATAAATAGCCCTAAAAGATAAAGCTGGATTTGGCTTTAGTTCAATCATTAGTTCAATACTCTAGTAATAGTTCTATAAACCTACATACGGTCAGTGAAACATAAAAAATGTTAATTCTATATAATTCATCAGATCTTTGCTCACAAATTGAAGGCTAATTTAATTCGGCAAATGAGACACTTGATGCTGAATTTTTGTAGAATAAAGTTGAGGTGTGGGCAATTCTGATGGAAATGTTATTCTTGTAACTGTTCTGACCCTTGGGGTTGTGTTTATTCCCAGCCAGCTCCAAGTTGTGGTCCAGATCATATCATATACAGATGTGAGACTACCATCCAGAAGACCAAGACTCAATGAACGTACCGTCATGCTTCCAGACTTATCAAGGACTAAACACACAATTCTTTGTCCGATCTGCAACAATGAGAAGGTGGGCTTGGGTGGCTGTGTTGTCATAGGAGTGGTTTTCTTAAAGTCCTCTGAATCTTGGATCACCTCCCATGTGCTTCGGAGATTGCATTTTTTGTTTTGCTGGTTTGGGGCTTTTTTATTGTGGTTTTTTTCTGTACAGAATTCAACCACCTGAAATTGTCAATAAAATGATATAGATAACAGTAAACTACTTGTTAAAATCTTTAATAATTTGATTAAAATATTGTAAATGTAGATTTACATTTATGTGCCCTCCTCCCCAGACTACCTTGTTATGCCATAACCTTGGCTCAATCCCACAATCACTGCAGAGCACTGCTGGGGCAAATCATAGAGATAATTCAGAGTTTCTATCTCAAAACAAGTCTTTGACCTCAGTGGACTTTTAGCGCTCCTCAGAAATCATCTATTTACCTGCTCTTGGCTTCCCTCCTACTTCTCAAATTTGCCATTTCAAGCAATCGCCACTATCTTTAAGCCACCTACATCTCAACATTTCTCTCCTGGTACCATTTTCTCTCTCCATCCTTTTACTTCCTGCTCACTTCCTTACTTCCCAGTGACTTACAAACACCTTGCGTTCCAACTTTCAACACCCAACATTCCAGCTCTCTCCAAAATCCACTTGGATGTCCCATAGGATCCTTAAACTTCAGGTTTTCATAATAGAACTCATCACCTTTCCTCTGACTCTGCTCCTCCCCATCACCAAGTATTTCCTAACTTGGTGTCACCACTATCTATTCAGTCACCTAAATAGGAAACTGAGAGTTTTCCTACCTTCTTCCCTCTATGAAATAATAAGATCAATACATTTCTCTCTCTCTCTCCAGTTCATCATCTTTTCTCCTTTACCAATGGAATCTCCATCATTCAAGCCCTCATGGTCCCTCCCTCAGACTATCTGACTTTTCCATCTTGCTCCCTCTTTAATTGGTCCACTCCACAGCTGCCAGGTACATATTCCTTCTTATTCCTGTACTTAAGATCCTTCTGTGGCTCATTATTGCTCACACACTACAATCCAGACTACTTCATATAGGTAATAGCAATCTCCATGATTTGGATTTTCACTTTACTCACCATCTTTGCTCTGGCCATGCATTCCAAGTCTCTAATTTCCCCCACTGTAGCCTATAAGTGCTCAAACTTGCCAGACTGTTTTATATCTCTGTGTCTTTGCTCATGATTCCCACTTTGTCAAGGAGTTCTTCCTCTGTCTTCTGCATTGTGAACTCTACCTTCATGTTTCAGCCAAAAGGTTATTTTCAAAATGTTTTCTCATTTCATACCTTTCCCCTAAAGAATTTCCACTCAACCTTGTGGCCTCACAGTACCCTATAAGAAATTTCAATAAGGCTCCTTTAACATTGTAGTGCACTTATTGGGATGAAAATCCATCTATGACAGAACCCTGTCTCATTAAATTTGCTTGCTCAAAACTTAGCCCTATGTCTGATACACAAAAAAAGCTCAATATGTTTGTTGTTTTTTTAGTAACCTTTACCAATCTGTATGTCAGTGTTTCTTTAAATCTACAAAATGGCAGTAGTTGTTATGCAAGAATTATATGAGAACGTATGCAATAAGGACAATACTAACACAGCCAATAAATGATAGTGTCTTCCCCTTTCTTAAGTTTATATCCCTAGCATTTGGGAGTTAAAAAAGAGGTACAGTATACAAAGAAGGTATAACCTAGTTCCTCCTCTCAGTGATTTTACAGTATTATCATTCAATTAAAAATCCTAAATATCTGGGAGTCAAGTAATTCAGAAAGTAATCATTAGCTGTAAAATACTTATTTTTCTCTTTATTTGCATTTTTCAGATTGTCTTGGTAGTGTTTCCGTATTATCATTATAGCTACTTTTTAGGAAGGGAACCTGGAAAACTTTTGTGTAAACCCCAAGCAGAGGCTCCCAAACCTGACTGTGCATCAAATTTAACTGTGGTTAATTTAAAACAATCTCAGAGAGACCTTCAAGATGGCAGAGGATTAAGACGTGGAGATCACCTTCCTCCCCACAAATACATCAGAAATACATCTACATGTGGAACAACTCCTACAGAACACCTATTGAATGCTGGCAGAAGACCTCAGACTTCCCAAAAGGCAAGAAACTCCTCACGTACCTGGGTAGGGAAAAAAAAAAAACAAAAAACAAAAAACCCAGAGATAACAGAATAGGGACAGGACCTACACCTCTGGGAGGGAGCTGTGAAGGAGGAAAAGTTTCCACACACTAGGAAGCCCCTTCGCGGGCAGAGACTGCAGGTGGTGGAGGCGGGGAGCTTCAGAGCCACGGAGGACAGCACAGCAACAGGGGTGTGGTGGGCAAAGCGGAGAGATTTCCGCACGGACGATCAGTGCCAACCAGCACTCACCATCCTGAGAGGCTTGTCTGCTCACCCACTGGGGCAGGTGAGGTCTGGGAGCTGAGTCTCCAGCTTCAGCTAACCAGGCGGGATTCCAGGAAAAACTTTGGACCTGCCTAAGAGGCAAGAGTCCATTGTTTCAGGGTGTGCGAGGAGAGGGGATTCAGAGCACTGCCTAAACGAGCTCCAGAGATGCGCACAAGCCACAGCTATCAGCGCCGACCCCAGAGACAGGCATGAAACGCTAAGGCTGCTGCTACAGACATCAAGAAACCTGTGTGCAAGCACAGGTCACTATCCACACCTCCCCTCCCGGGAGGCTGTGCAGCCTACCACTGCCAGGGTCCCATGATCCAGGGACAACTTCCCCAGGAGAACACATGGCGTGCCTCAGGCTGTTGCAACATTATGCTGGCCTCTGCCACCCCAGGCTTGCACCGCATTCCATACCCCTCCCTCCCCCTCGGCCTGAGTGAGCCAGAGGCCCCTAATCAGCCACTACTTTAACCCTCTCCTGTCTGGGCGAAGAACAGATGCCCTCCGGCGACCTACACACAGAGGCGGGGCTGAAACCAAAGCTGAACCCCAGGAGCTGTGCGAACAAAGAAGAGAAAGGGAAAATTCTCCCAGCAGCATCAGGAGCAGCGGATTAAATCTCCACAATCAACTTGATGTACCCTGAATCTCTGGAATACCTGAATAGACAACAAATCATTCCAAAATTGAGGCAGTGGACTTTGGGAGCAACTGTAGACTTGGGATTTGCTTCTGCATCTAATTTGTTTCTGGTTTTATGTTTATCTTAGTTTAGTATTTATAGTTTATTATCATTGGTAGATTTGTTTGATTTGGTTGCTCTCTTCCTTTTTTTTAATATATATAGATATATATATTTTTTCTTTTTCTCTTTTTCTGAGTGTGTATGTCTATGCTTCTTTGTGTGATTTTGTCTGTATAGATTTGCTTTTACCATTTGTTCTAGCGTTCTCTCTGTCTGTTTTTTGTTTGTTTGTTTTTGTATAGTTTTTAGCACTTGTCTTTGGTGGATTTGTTTTTTGGCTTGGTGGCTGTCTTCTTTCTTTCATTCTTTTTTAATATTTTTAATTTCTTTATTTTTCATAATTAAAAAAATGTTTTTATTTTAATAATTTTATTTTACTTATTTCTTTTTTTTCTTTCTTTCTTTCTTTTTTTCTCCCTTTTCTTCTGAGCCATGTGGCTGACAGGGGCTTGGTGCTCTGGCTGGGTGTCAGGCATGTGTCTGTGAGGTGGCAGGGCTGAGTTCAGAACATTTGTCCACCAGAGACCTCCTGGCTCCACATAACATCAAACAGCGAAAGCTCTCCCAGAGATCTCCCTCTCAACGCTAAGACCCAGCTCCATTAAACGACCAGCAAACTACAGTGCTGGATACCCTATGCCAAACAACTAGCAAGACAGGAACACAACCCCACCCATTAGCAGAGAGGCCACCTAAAATCATAGTAAGGTCACAGACACCCCAAAACACACCACAGGATGTGGTCCTGCCCACCAGAAAGACAAGATCCAGCCTCATCCACCAGAACACAGGCACTAGTCCCCTCTACCAGGAAGCCTACACAACCCACTGTACCAACCTTAGCCACTGGTGGCAAACACCAAAAACACCAGGAACTATGAACCTGCAGCCTGAAAAAAGGAGAACCCAAACACAGTTAGTTAAGCAAAATGAGAAGACAGAGAAACACAGCAGATGAAGGAGCAAGGTAAAAATTCACTAGACCAAACAAATGAAGAGGAAATAGGCAGTCTACCTGAAAAAGAATTCAGAGTAATGATAATAAAGATGATCAGAGGAACAGATAAGTGACCTGGAAGATAAAATAGAATAAAGAAAGAACAGAGCAGAAAAAAGAAAAAAGAATGAAAAAAATTGAGGACAGTCTCAGAGACCTCTGGCACAACATTAAATGCACCAACATTCGAATTATAGGGGTCCCAGAAGAAGAAGAGGAAGAGATAGGGACTGAGAAAATAATTGAAAAACACAAGAGGAAAAAAAGACCCACAAAAACAAACCCAAAACAATTAAGAAAATGGTAATAGGAACATACATATTGATAACAACCTTAAATGTAAATGGATTAAATGCTCTAACCAAAAGACATAAACTGGCTGAATGGATACAAAAACAAATCTTCCCTAATATGGGAAAGGAAATAGTCAATCAAGTCCAGGAAATGCAGAAAGTTCCATACAGGATAAATCCAAGGAGAAACACACCGAGACACATATGAATCAAACTACAAAAAATTAAATACAAAGAAAAAATATTAAAAGTAGCAAGGGAAAAACAACAAATAAAATACAAGGGAATCCCCATAAGGCTAACAGCTGATCTTTAGCAGAAACTGTGCAAGCCAGAAAGGAGTGGCAGGACCTATTTAAAGTGATGAAACGGAAAATCCTACAACCAAGATTACTCTACCCGCAAGGATCTCATTCAGATTTGATGGAGAAATTTAATCTTTACAGACAAGCAAAAGCTAAGAGAATTCAGCACCACCAAACCAGCATTACAACAAATGCTAAAGGAACTTCTCTAGGCAGGAAACACAAGAGAAGGAAAAGACCTACAATAACAAACCAAAGCAATTAAGAAAATGGTAATAGGAACATACATATTGATAACAACCTTAAATGTAAATGGATTAAATGCTCTAACCAAAAGACATAAACTGGCTGAATGGATACAAAAACAAATCCCGTATATATGCTGTCTACAAGAGACCCACTTCAGACCTAGGGACACATACAGACTGAAAGTGAGGGGATGGAGAAAGATATTCCATGCAAATGGAAATCAAAAGAGAGCTGGAATAGCAATTCTCATATCAGACAACACAGACCTTAAAATAAAGACTATCACAAGAGACAAAGAAAGACACTACATAATGATCAAGGGATCAATCCAAGGAGAAGATATAACAATTGTAAATATTTATGCACCCAACATAGGAGCACCTCAATTCATAAGGCAAATGCTAACAGCCATAAAAGGGAAATTGACAGTAATATAATCATAGTAGGGGACTTTAGTACCCCACTTTCACCAATGGACAGATCATCCAAAATGAAAATAAATAAGGAAACATAATCTTTAAATGAAACATTAAACAAGGTAGACTTAATTGATATTTATAGGATATACCATCCAAAAACAACAGAATACACTTTCTTCTCTTGTGCTCATGGAATATTCTGCAGGGTAGATCATATATTGGGTCATAAATTAAGCCTTGGCAAATTTAAGAATATTAAAATCATATCAAGTATCTTTTCCAACCACAATGCTATGAGACTAGATATCAATTGCAGGAAAAAATCTGTAAAAAATGCAAACACATGGAGGCTAAACAATACATTACTAAATAACCAAGAGATCACTAAGGAAATCAAACAGGAAATCAAAAAATACCTAGAAACAAGTGACAATGGAAGCACGACAACCCAAAACCTGTGGGACACAGCAAAAGCAGTTCTAAGAGGGAAGTTTATAGCAATACACTCCTACGTCAAGAAACAAGAAACATCTCAAATAAACAACCTAACCTTACACCTAAAGCAATTAGAGAAAGAAGAACAAAAAACCCCCAAAGTTAGCAGAAGGAAAGAAATCATAAAGATCATGTCAGAAATAAATGAAAAAGAAATGAAGTAAATGATAGCAAAGATCAGAAAAACTATAAGCTGGTTCTTTGAGAAGATAAACAAAATTCATAAACCATTAGCCAGACTCATCAAGAATAAAAAGAGAGAAGATTCAAATTAATAGAATTAGAAATGAAAAAGGAAAAGTAACAACTGACACTGCAGAAATACAAAAGACCATGAGAGATTACCACAAGCAACTATATGCCAATAAAACCGACAACCTGTAAGAAATGGACAAATTCTTAGAAAAGCACCACCTTCTCAGACTGAATCAGGAAGAAATAGAAATATAAACAGTCCAATCACAAGCACTGAAATTGAGACTGTGATTAAAATCTTCCAACAAACAAAAGCCCAGGAGCAGATGGCTTCACAGGCAAATTCTATCAAACATTTAGAGAAGAACTAACACCTATCCTTCTCAAACTCTTCTAAAATATAGCAGAGGGAGGAACACTCTCTAACTCATTCTACAAGGCCACCATCATCCTGATACCAAAACCAGACAATGATGTCACAAAAGAAGAAAACTACAGGCCAATATCACTGATGAACATAGGTGCAAAAATGCTCAACAAAATACTAGCAAACAGAATCCAACAGCACATTAAAAGGGTCATACACCATGATCAAGTGGGGTTTATCCCAGGAATGCAAGGATTCTTCAATATATGCAAATCAATCAATGTGATAGACCATATTAACAAATTGAAGGAGAAAAACCATCTGTTCATCTCAATAGATGCAAAAAAGCTTTCGACAAAATTCAACACCCATTTATGGTAAAAACCCTCCAGAAAGTAGGCATAGAGGGAAGTGTCCATCGACAGATGAATGGATAAAGAACATGGGGCACATATATACAATGGAGTATTACTCAGCCATAAAAAGAAACGAAATTGAGTTATTTGTAGTGAGGTGGATGGACCTAGAGTCTGTAATACAGAGTGAAGTAAGTCAGAAAGAGAAAAACAAATACTGTATGCTAACACATATATATGGAATCTAAAAATTTTTTTTTAAAATGGTTCTGAAGAACCTAGGGGCAGGACAGGAATAAAGACACAGACGTAGAGAATGGACTTAAGGACACGGGGAGGGGGAAGGGTAAGGTGGGATGAAGTGAGAGAGTGGCATGGACATATATATACTACCTAATCTAAAACAGATAGCTATGGGAAGCAGCCGCATAGCACAGGGAGATCCGCTCAGTGCTTTGTGACCACCTAAAGGGGTGGGATAGGGAGGGGGGGAGGGAGATGTAAGAGGGAGGAGATATGGGGATATATGTATATGTATAGTTGATTCACTTTTCACTTTGTTATAAAGCAGAAACTAACACACCACTGTAAAGCAATTATACTCCAATAAAGATGTTAAAAAAAAATCTGGTCCCCCTCTTGGAAGTTTCTGAATTATCCTGGAAATAGACTGCAAAGCCAGACTGAAGGATGGCCCTAGTGAACCATGATGTATCACATTTTTTAAACTTATGCTATATTGTTATAGACAGACTCTTGCAATTTACTTCACTCTTACTCCGAAAGGAAAACATAATTTTATGAAAGAGACTGGAAGATAAGAGGTGCTCCCCACTAAAGTAATTTAACTGATGCATTTATCTTAGTTTGTGCAAATTTGCTGATGTATATGTTTGACATTAATAAAGATAATTTGTCAAGTTTATTTTATGACTAGTTGGTCATTTAAAAAATCATTGAGAAATGCAGTCTCCAACTTACAATGGTTCAACTTATGATTTTTTGACTTTATTGTGGTGCAAAAGCAATACACATTCGATAGAAACCATACCCCGAATTTTGAATTTTGATCTTTTCCTGGGCTAGTGGTATGTGGTATGATACTCTCTGGTGATACTGGCTATCGGCAGCAAGCCAAACATTGCTTCTAGTCAACCACAGGATCATGAGGGTAAATAACCAATATACGCACAACCATTCTGTTTTTCACTTCTGTACAGTATTTAATAAATTACATGACATATTCAACACTTTATTATACAATAGACTCTGTGTTAGATGATTTTGCCCAACTAAAAACTAATATAAGTGTTCTGAGCACGTGTAAGGCAGGCTAGGCTAAGCTATGATGTTTCGTAGGTGAGGTATAGTAAATGCATTTTCAACTTGAGATATTTTCAACTTACAATGGGCTGGAGGAAGATCTGTATTTTAAAACTACTTAAAGCTATTAAAACTATGTACAAACTCCCTAAAGTCACCAACACTCTTAAAAAGATAGAAAATTTTAGTTAACAACCAAAAGCAAATATGCAGGCCAAAAAGAGATCTCTGAAAGTTAAATTAAAGGCTACTGATCATTGTTCTTATTACTAATAAAAAGAAGTGCCTGTTCCCCCTGAATAAATTTCTTGTTTAACTAATTCTTGTGCTTATCTGCCTTTAAGGATATTTGAAGTAGTTCTAAGCCCTTAAACTAAAAGCTAGTGGGAGGGAGATGATGGAGGAGCAAAAAATAGACCTCAGGAAGGGGTCTGAGGAATATAGGACTTTATCCCTGATTTTGTTCTCCCGGCTTGTCCCACAGAGATCAGCTGCTCACTGATGACTTCCTAACATTTGACACTTTCTTGCAGCATCTGGGATAAAAACCTCACTAAATTCATAAGTGTCAAGAAAAAAGAAAAACAAAAGGAACAAGGCACTTACAGAATGAATACTTTGTGAATACATTATGGAAGCCTTCTCAGTCTGAACTTCATCAGGTATGAACTCACATCCTTTTTCGTACAGTCCTGTTACTCTGTCGGATTTGCATGATTGGGTGACACAGCTTCCTCCTTGACACTTCTGTAGTACATTTTTACCAGTAATAGTTGCCGAACATCTGAAAATATGTTAAGGTTAGATGTTTAGGTGTAGGTGATATAATTTAGAAGTGTTGGACTCTGTGGTCAGGTTCTACAGATGGCTTTGTCTACGATTTCCTTTCATAATTCAAGAAATAAATACATCCCCTTAAATAGCAAAATTATTAAGTTCTCATTAGAGTAATTTCTGTTTGCCAGAAAGTATCTGAGGGGTTCCCAAAATGATATCAGAATGTGTTTCTATGCAGCAGAAAAGCTAAGGCTGGCTTACAGCTACTGTTAAGAATTAATAAGGATCAAAGTCCTAAGGCACTTCCTAATCTAGTCCCCTCGTCCCTGGAAAATCAGGAGCCCTCTTTTGTTTACCTTAAAAATTTTGCTGACATTTTTTGTTTGTTTGTTTTGATCTAACTAGTTTACGTCATACAGTTTTTGCATAGTTCTTGTGTGTTCATAGGTATATTAGATTTTTCTTTACATGCTTATGACTTTTGTCACTATTATAAATGGAGTACTTTTCACCCACATCTTATTTTATGAGTATATAAATAATATATGAACACTATAGGAAATTTGGAAAATAGCAAAAAAGTATAAAGAAGAAAAAAAAATCATGTCCCACTGTCAGAGATAAACTACTGTTAGCATATTGAAGCATTTCCTTCTCTATGTATAAGCATAACATTGTACGTATAGCTTTGCTTCTTGATCTTAAAAAACTTAGTATTTTAGTACATTTAAATTGTATTGTTATAATTCATAATATTCTTTCAAAATGTGATTTTAATAATTTCATATTTTGATACTACAACATGAATTTAGCCTAATTTACTTCATTTTCCCCACCCAGAATTTTTTCAGTGCTAAAAATAAAACTTCCATGAATAAATAAAATGTCACATAAAATTTTGACTCTGTTTCCAAGTTTGCTGCATGACTGACTCCCAGAATAAATGATCAGACCCAGAAGTTTGAACATTTTAAAGCCTGTTGATAGAGCTCATTCTATCATTTCCTTTAAAATGGATTGTTAAACATGAAATTACTGGAGCAAGAAATAGAAAAAATTTTTAGAGATTTGATATGTGTCACCAAATTGCTTTCCAGAAAAGGTATGCTGGTTTATTCCTCTAATAACCATCTATGGGAGCACTCATCCCACTGACAGTCACTTACTAGGTAATAAACGATTCTCATCTTTGTCAAATTTGCACCTCTTTGATTACTAGTAAGTCTGAACAGTTTTACATTTTTACTGGCCATTTTTATTTCTTCCTTTGTAAATTATTCTTCTCCTGCGTCTATTTTTCTATTAGGGTGTTATTGTTTTCCTACTGGTTTTCAAAAGTTCTTTATGTGTTATAATACTAAGTTTTTAAAAGCCTGTTTTTTGTAATTTTTGCAAATATCTTTTTCTGTTTCTTATTTTTTAATTTAGTTTATGTTTGACTTATATGCAACAAAATTTTTAATTTATATTTAGCCAAATTTATTATTCTTTTAGTTATGTCTTTTTCCAATTCTTGAATGTATAGAAAGACCTTCACCATATAGGAGTTTGATATGTATTAATGTTCTTCTTCATAGTTTTCATTATGGTTTTATTTTTTATATTTAATGAGTCTATCCAATTGAAAGAGAGTCTGTTAATTTTTCCCCCCATGTAGTTAAAAATTGTCCTGACATCTTAAGAAATATTGTCTTTCCTTGTAGATTTATAATTCTAGCTGTATTAAATAGTACATTATTGTGTAAGTGTCTGTCAGTTCACATTGTTTTAATTAATGTAGCTTTATTGTATATTTAAAATTCAATGAGAAAAATTTCCTTTATACCTATTCTTTTTTGAAAATGTTCTCAGGTACTATCTACTGAATAAACTCTGGGACTTTAAAATGAGGCAAAAATAGAAATACTTTTGATTAGAGTTTTATAAAACCTATATATTAATTGGGGTTGGATTTACATATTCCACAAATTGAAAATCTCTCATTTAATTTTGATTTTCTTTTAAATTCTTTAGAAGGATTTTATGCTATGGTTTTCTTCAAATATAACTTTCACATTTCTTAGAGTTTTCTTCAAATATCTCTGGTTGCCTTATTGACTTCCCTTATCAATTTTAATTTCAATTTTTTCCCTCAGGCTTTCTAAGTGGACCATATATCATCTGCCTAGAAGCAATTTTCTCTCTCCCTTTCTAGTAGCCCCCCCTCTTTTAACCTCCCCAACATGTTATATTGCATTGGCTACAACTTTCTAAACAAGATTAGATAACTGCTAACAGTGCCCACTCTTATCTTATTCCTGGGAATGTCTAGTGATTCCCTATTAAATATGAGGTACGCAGTGGCTTTCAATTAATGTTCTGCATCATATTAAGGAAGCCTTCTATTGTGGGCAGTACTGTCATTTTTATAATTGTTTCTAGGCCTTAAAAGTAATTTAAAAATTTGGTAGATAAGCAATAAATGCTATTTGTATGTTATACTAAGATTTATTGTTAAGAGGACATGGTAATCATGTCAGTTTTGCAAATGTTATCTGTGGAAGGATGAACATGCTATATATGTAGATATTTCTGGAATATCCCTAGGAAGGAATAGGTACTAGTCAGCTTTTCTCTCAAGGGGCTATACAGTGTCTGTCTGGAAGCTTAGCAAGAAGTGGGAAAGGCAGATGTCAGGGCTGAATGGCATCCGTGGGCTGAGATTTGAGACATCCATCCAACATATGATCACGTCAGGGGAGTGGCCCTGGGGAGTGGTCTCAGTGGTGCGGAGGGAACAAGCCAATCAGATAGACTGTGTATGGCTCTGGGAGGCACTTAGTGTCTTTTTATACCTAAAGTGACATAAGAGTGAGGGAAAATGTCATGGTAGTGGACCAAGCTGACAGAGTTTGAATGTAATAAAGAAAGGGGAAAATGGAGAGCGGTAATGCTCCTGTGGGAGAAAGGGGAAGCCAAGGCTGAGCTCTGAGCCCAGTGCAGCTTCCCTTGGAAACTGTGCTGAATAAAGACAGTAACCAAAGCTGAGTGTGTCTCTTTAAACAGCTTTCAGGGGAGTAGAACTGGAAGCAAAAGTGAAGAGGCGTGTTGTGCCAGCTCTAGTCTTTAAAAAGAGGTGGTTGTTTTTAACTGAGGCATAAATGTGCAAGCTTATCAAATTCCTTTTCAGAATCTGTTGGAATAATCATTTAATTTTCTTTTTTTACTTGATATACTATATTAATTACTTACCTAATATCATAGCATTTTCAGACTTCTGGAAGACATCCTTCTTGGCCTTAGTGTGTTTGTTATTCCCTTAATTATGCCAGGTGTAACTTACTATCCTTTTATTTAAAAACTTTTTAGAAAGCTGTATCTACAGAATTCTTTTTCATGCTATCTGTCAGGTTTTAGTATCTGAATTATGCTAGCTCTCTAAAATAAATTGGGAAGTTCCCTTTTACGTTTGTACTAAAGCAGTTTGTTCCCTGAAACTTTTGATTGCAAGAACTCACCCATAAAATCACAGCAGCAGAGGTACTTTCTAAGTGCTCAGTTTGCTTCCTTTTGACACCATACAAGGTTTTATTCAAATTGGGAGAAGTTTTCTGTTTTGTTCTAATATTTGGACTGTCTTCCAGCTAAATTACACACTCTCCCAGGCTCATTCAAACTGACATAGCTCACACAGATAGTATCCTACCCTCAAGGCACTGAAGCTTTGTTTATGTCACTGATTATGATACAGGAAGATGGAGATACTGAATGTAGCACCTGTGGATTTCTTCTAGTTGTACACACACACACAAAGAGGCAAATGATTTGTAGCTGCAGAGTAGAGAATTCAACTAATTAAGACACTTGTAAAGGGAACAAAAGTAGTAGTTTTATGGGAATCTCAAAAAGATGGCACTAAGAGTGAGAGATAGAAAATAAGACAAAAGACTGACATTTTTAAAGTAATCAATTCAAGACGAAATTGTTTGCAATTTAAAATAGTTTGTGAAAATTTAATAAAAATATACATACATTACTGGGTTTTTTCTTTTATTGGATAAGTAGAATTTCTGGTCATTATCATACTCATTAAATACTCCCCATCGTAGATGAGCCCATTCATGGACAAATACCCTTCCTGTGAAAAAGTATTTTAAACACCTGATTACAATAAGAATGGTAAAATTACCCTCTTAAACTAAGAGAAAGTAATTCTTCTGAATGGTATTATGCTTTGCTATGTTTTTTTTTAATTAAAGGTTCGATTTCCTTAGAAGGAACAATCTGATACGACAATTGCACATTTCTGTAAAATATGACTATTTATTTTGGATTATCAAATGTCAAATAGGCACCTAGTAAGTGCAAGGCAGCTATTCATACAATGATAAAACAATTGCCCTGTCCTCACATAGCTCACGGTCTAGCAGATGACACACATCATTTTAGATAACTGTAATCCTTAGGGGTGCAAGTGTAATGATGGAGGTCAGCACAGGCCGACCTTTAGGGCAGCCAGGGCAGCATCCCCAATAGGTCCTTCTCCCTAATGACTCATATGTGGACAAACCTCAAGCCCTGCCTACTCCACATCTGCCTTTTTTTTCTTTGACCTATTCTCATCTTTCCAATCTCATTGCCAGTTACTTCTGAACTACTGCCACACTCACTCAACTGGCCTCCATGTCTCCAGTCTTCAATGACTCTGCTATGGTGCTCAGGGTTGAGTCCATCTTTTCAACATGCGTACAAGGTCCCTGATGATTCAGGCCCTATCCCTCTCTGCAGCCATATTTCTTGCTCTTCTCCACCCACTTCCAAAACTCCATAATGACAATGGATTCTTGAACTCCTTTTACTTTCTAGAGCCACATCATGCTCTTGCTCATCTCTGGTCATTTTAACATATTTTTCCTTGGCTTGGAATACTCTCTCCCTATCTCTGACTGAATAACTCCTACTCTTCTTTCAAAATTAGGCTTATATCCACCTAGAAGCCTTCTCTGACATCCTCAAACTAGTCCAGGTACCCCTCCTTATCACTTTCATTATATTCCATTATGGCGTTTATCGTGCTATATTGTCATTGCTTCTTACTTGCCAGTCTCTCACTACAGACTCTTGTCTCCATGAGAACAGGTACCATGACTTCTTCACTGTCATGTCTTGGCACATACTGTCTAGAACTTAATAGATACTTAGTGAGTATTTGTTAAATTTGGATGAATGTTAGTGACTTATGTACAGCTCAGTTTTTCTGGAATGTAAATTCCTAGGTAGACTGAATTTGGAAGGTTAAGTGAGGAGGTGCATGTTAAGTAACCCTAGCATCTCACATTAAGGATTTTAGATTGTTCTCAGTGCTAAGGAACAACTGAGGGCCTCTTAAAGGTAAGGGAAGATTGTGAAGTAGCAGGCGTGGAGTCATAGTACAGAAAGGAGAGAGTATAAAGGAATGACATTGTATATGGTGACCTTGATGGCTGGAGTGGGCCCAGGAGTGGGTTGGATCAGCTAAGTAAATCAGTTCAACACATATTTATTGAGCTATACATTGGCAATTTTCTGTTCGTGTTATGGAGGTGTTGTAAAAGAACAACAAAGAGATGTGTTTGTTGGACACTTCTTTCTGATAAGGCCTGTAAAAGTGCTCTAGGGTATTTGGGGGTGGGGCATGCAGGCACCAAGCGCTATTTTGTTTGCTTGTTTGTTTTCTCTGCCTTGCCTATTTAAATGAAGAAAATTAAATTTGTTCTAATCTTTTCAAAATGGTAAAGAAACCTAGTACAAGTTATTAGTTAACCTAATTAGTTAATACTAATCACACTTGATTATACTTGGAAAGTACGTATTATATATACTTCATTGCTGGTTTCTTTTCATCTTTTCTGCAAAGATTGCTCTATTTGGTTCATATGGGAATGCTAAATGATATTTTGTGTTGGAAAATTTGATTTTTTCTTTAGTCACGTATTTTTGAGAGCGGAACAGCAAGGATATTCTGTCTGATACTCAAAGTGAGGTCCAAGGTCAGGCAGTATCAGCATCACCTGGGAGCTTGATAAAATGCAGATTCTTGAGTCCTACCCCACACCTACTGAATCAGAATCATTTTAACAATCCGTTTATAGTATGAACGCACACTGAAGTCTGAAAACGTTATGCACCTCTGCCATCTGGTAGCCACTACCTGAATTGCAGGCAGGAGGTATAATTTGTTCAGGTGTCTCCCCACAGAGCAATAGAAACCCAAAATTACATATTAAACTATTTTAGAGTTATTATCTGATACTAATCTGAAAATTAAAAATATTATATTTACACACATATATATATACAGAATATGAAGAAAATAAATTTCTGAGAAATGCACTATTTGGAATCTGTTTTACATGAAAGAAACATACTATAATAGTCTATTTTATGTTCTTACTCAGAAAGATAATGCTATTGTTGATCCATTTGCAACACAAAATTATTAAATTATGAGAAATATAGCAGAATATTTCATCTCTACCCATACCTTGTGATCCATATTGAAGCAACTTTTTTCCTGCTAGGAACCCGGGAGTCAGATAAATTTTATTACCCTTTTCTCCACACTTTCCCATATGCTCAGTATAGGGTCCATCATTACCTGTTGGATTAGGTTCAGCAACCAGAACATCAGCCTAAAATTTAAGAAAAAGTTTTCGTCATTACAAAATTTCAGCAAATGAATTGACCTTACTTCACACTAGCATATTTTGAAACAATTTTATTTGATTCTAGAATATTTTGATGAAAAAAATCTGAGTCATAAAAGAAAACCAAATTTGAAAAAAGAACTTGATATTCTCACATTTTTGTAGGTCTCAAGTTTGGGTTTCACATATTCAGGTTTTGTGTTCCAATTTTGAGGAATCAAAATGGCAACATTTTTGAAATAGAATCTTTTTTCTGTAGCTTCAAACAGATATGGAGATGCCTCGGTCACCATATCCTGGTCGGGGGAGGGGGGAACATAAACAAGACCATTTAATGACAGAAAAAAAAGATGAAATCACCAATTATTCAAATTTACATCTGTATCTCACATTTCCAAAAACTAGCTATTTATCAAGCTTGGAAGAGGAGATTATTTTGTTAATAATAATAGCTAGCCTTTTTTGAGATTTTTTACCACATGCTGTGTCGCAGTGTAATGGTTGACAGTGAAGACTCCAGAAGCAGACACTAATCCCAGCTGCACCACTTATGGTGGGACATCAGAAATTTCCTTGAGGGAGTTCCCTGGCAGTCCAGTGGTTAGGACTTGGTGCTTTCACTGCTGGGGCCTGGGTTCGATCCCTGGTTGGGGAACTAGAATCCCACAAGCCTCGTGGCGTGGCCAAAAAAAAAGAAAGAAATTTCCTTGAGCCCTCCTGAGCCTCAGTTTCCCCATTTATAAAATGGAAAATATTACAGTGACCCACTCATAAGGTTGTTGTGAGGATCAAATGAAGTCAAGAAAGCATTTGGAACCATGTTTACTTAGCACACGTGCTTATCAAATATTAGCTCTTAGTTTCATTTTATATGATCCTTTGAGGATCAGTGAACCTTTAAGGGAGAAACTGAGAACTAGAGATTATTAGTCTCAATATCTCACACCAAGTAGTAGTGGAGAGAAACTCAAATTAAAATGAATACAACTTCAACACCTGCTGACTTCTGTAATAATTTGGGAGCTAACTAAATGTTATGATAGTATTTGTTTTTAGTATAGTACTAAGTGTTAGATATAAGGAAGTGGCATAAGTATATAATCTCTTTTCAAATTATGTCTAAATTTATTTCTCTAAATTATAGTAGTGTTAAATTATAAATGCCTCTGCAGATTCACTGAGATGCATCATGACAAGATAGTATTGATAGAAAGGGTATTACAAGATATTTATTATAGAAAGGGAAATTGGGTCTATTAGGGCTGAAAATCATTGAGAAACACAAAAGTGGGTGTAGACAGAGGGAAGAAGAGGACTGAAGACTGAGCTCCAGGAGCCCCAGTATTCAGAAGTGGGAAGAGGAAGAGCCAGCAAAGGAAACTCAGAAGGAGCTGCTGAGGCACAGGAAGGAAATCAGAAGGCATATGGTGAGCGTGTTTCAGGAAGGAGAGAGTGATCATCCGAGTTGAATGCTGCTGAGCAATCAAGGAAGATGAGGACTCAGAACTGAGCAATGAATTTGGCAACCTGAGTAAACCATTTTGTGGAATGGAGACAACAGCTCCATATGAGTGAATTCAAGAGGGTGGGAGGTGAGGAAGCAGAGGCAGTGAAAACAGACAGCGGGTCAAGAAGTTTTTCTACAAATTAAAAGGGAATTGAGAAATGAAGCAGTAGATGAAGGAAGACTACAGGGCAAGGGAGTTTGTTTATTTTTTTAATGGGAACTATTATATGTATATGCTAATGGAAAAAAAAAAAACCTGATAATGCAAGAGAAAAAAGGGATCATTGCTGGAGGAAAGTCCTTGCTGGAATAGACCAGAGTGACTAGGCTCCGATGTCTAGGAGGTTGGCCTTAGGAGCAGAAACAGTTCATCACTGTATGGGGAAATAATACTTGGGTACTGATGCAGGGGTGAATCCTGCTCTGTTACTTGCTAATGGGTTAAACTTGCAGAATTTATTTTGTCTCTCTGAGCTTCAGTTTCCAACCTTTCACATGGTGATAATAATGGTTGCCTTGCTAGTTTTATAAAAGCTCTCCAAATGATTTGCATCTCCTTCCAAAAAAAACCATATTTTAAACAATTGCTAGGAGAATTTAACATTGTATGATTTTTTTTAATAAAAATACTGAGCCAATATCACCAGGAAGTTGAAGAGTAGGTATAAAACTTCCTATGTTAGAGTATTATGTTACAATTTGACTTGTGAAATGTAAATTTTCAGTGTCTTCTAGGAAGACGACTAAGCAGCATGAAATGTCTTCTATGTTTTAACAGAAACATTAATAATGAATCTTTGCTTTGGCATCTGTTCCATATTTTGAGAAAGCGACCTCATATCCAAAAAGACACTTAAGCTTTTGAGGTTTGAAGAATGTTGAGGATGAAGTTTATAGGATGGGCTGGTAATTCCTTAAGGATGGGGATAGTATATTGTTCACCACTAGATTCCTGGTACCTGACATAATGTAAATGCTCTGTAAATATTTGTTGGATTAAGGAACAAATGAATGAGTGAAGAGGTTATAATGAGGGGCAAACTGTCCAGGAGTGCCAAGACCGAAGATGCCTGGGCTCCCATACATTGAGGAGGCCCCAAACGACTCCTGTTGTTTTTCTTTCTTGTGTGATGTGTGTGTGTGTGTGAGAGAGAGAGAAAGAGAGAGAGAGAGAGAGAGAGTGCTTCTCCCTGATTCTCACTCCCTCATCTTATGCAATACTGATGAGAGTGTAGTCCCCCTGGATGGAACTGCTGCAGCGCCACCCGCCGGTATTGTAGGTGGAGAGACGCTCGGACTGCCCTGCTGAAGCAAGTACAATATTTAAGAGCTGACTTAGAGGTTTCTGCTCACGCAAGGACACCCGGGGCAGAGTCTCCCCAGAAAGCAGAGACTGGGGGATGACCAGGAAAGTGGCAAAACCCACAGTGAGGTCCCTTGACTGCAGGTCTGGAACATCAAATAGGGACTTGCTTTTATTAACTACTCAGTTAGGGACTCTGAGCACGCTATTGCCCTTAAAAGTGCTCCTGTGACAAAGAAACGTGGAAACCAACCTCTCTCATACCCAACTCACTTAGGGCTCATACCAAAAAACCAATTTAATAATTGTAGGGAGAAATATATTTCTCAGGAGGAACCCCCTAAAGAGAGTGAGGTGAAGGTCCTTTTGCTTTTGCTCTAAAGCATCATAGAAATACAAATTACCATTGTCCTTAGAGATGCTAATGTGCTCCTTCCCACATGTCCCTGAGCACCACTGACTGTCCAGCCAGAGACAGAAACATACTGGTCACATTTTCCTCCAACACTTTCCTGGTCTCTTGCTCCAAGTGGCTATTTCATTTTTTTCTGATGCCATTCCTAAGTTTAGAAGCAATCAAAGACTCACCCAAGTTTTCTGATTGTTAAGAAATTTCAGAAGGCATGAATTTCCCTTTCACTGATGGCAGTAATATCTGATGGTCTTCTGGTTTAAGCAGGTGAACTTCCTCTCCCCCTCAACTGCTGTACTTTTCCAGCCCCAAACTCCTCTTGGTGGTAGAGATGGTTCTCTCCCCAAACTCCATCTTTCTGGGTTTGCTCCTGTTCAGAGCAAGGAACCTTTCGAGGAGACCCTTGGGGCCCTTGCACTATTAACTTCTGAGCTCACACTCAGGAACTTTGCCCAGAAACAAGTCTCAGTCCCTTTGGCTTGGTGAGGAATGATGAGCCCTTTCTATCTAGGATTAAAAGTAGGCCTGGGGACTGATGACTTGCCTACCATTTATTGAGCACTTACTGTGTACCAGGCACTCTGCATGCATTTTTAAAGTTTTCCTAAGTTTTTGAGATAGTTTTAGACTTAACAGATAACATGCAAAACATGTAGAGTTCCCATATACCTTTCACCTAGCTTCCCTTTTATGCATGCATTGTTAATCCTCACAAAGCCCTGTGAGGAAGATACTTATTATTATCCCCATTTTATAGACCAGTACTTTTGTTCATTATGCAGTACCACCTCTGGGTGTGCTACAGCCACTTTCCAGGGTGGTCTTTTATAAGACATTTCCCTCTTATTCTTTGCTGTTGTACAAAACCTCTCTAATCCCTCTATTTTACAACAGTTAGATGCCTCTCCCTGGACAGGAAGAGTCCTCTTCCCTAATTTTTCCTTCCCCTACAGAAAAAGCAACAAGTGAAGTGAGGCTGCTCAGCAGCCCCGAGAGGACAATTTGCACTGGGGCTGGGAAAATGCAGGGTTTCCTCACACTGTAAGGGTCAGGCTTGTTCTTAAGTCAGAGATTTGCATCTTGGACTCCTATATTAGAATTGCAGAGAAGCAGGTTACAATTAGGAGGATAAAAGGAGACTCTGATATGAGCCAGTGGTAAAATCAGGCAAAGGAATTACCCTCTGCGCATCTCACAATATCTGCCAAATGTAGTTGGCTCTGCCTTCGTTGCAGAACTAAATAATTTTCAATGAAATCATTTATTAAGTGCCAAAAATATATCAAGCTCTGAATTATGTGCATTGCATTTATTATCTCATCTCTCAGAAGAATCATAATGGTTGTGTTATTATTTCCATTTTATAGCTGAAGAAATGAAGACACAGGTATAAAAAAAAATTTGCCAGTGTCACGCAGCTGGAATTAGAGAACTCACGTTTCCTCTATCACAATATTATGCTTAATTTTTCAAAAAAGAATGGATAATTACCATTTAGGACTTACCTTTATTTGTTGAATGAGTGTTTCATCTTCTGGCACATTAGGGTCAACTGCAATGACAATGCCTTCATAGCCATTATTATTCAGCTGAATGAGTGAATCACTCAGGGCCCCTTCCAGAAGGTGAAGGACCAAGATGAAAACCGAATTCTTAAATGACCCCATTGTTGTACATCTCCCTTTGAGTTCTCTCTTTGGAAAATGTTAGTTATGGAGGCATCTTTCCTTACCCCTATATATATGGATATATAAATGCACATTTTTCCAAGTTATCAGAGGTGGTTTATCACAGGACTTTAACCCCTTGACCCCAAATTGTTTCACTGTTGGATTTGTCACCACTATGAGGAATGATAACTATAGCTATCATTATGATAACTATAATTTCATCTCAAATTTTGTGTACTTTTAAATATTGTATTTTGAAAGGAATATTAGCCTTGCCTTCACCTTTGCCATTTCCTGGGAACAAGGGTGGGGAGCCACATCTGGTTTCCTGGAAGGACTCACAGCTGACAAGCAGCTTTGCCATTGAAAGATGTTTACTTCTTACAAATGTTTGTCCAGCCAGGGACACTGACCCACCCAACCCCACCCTCTAACCCCTGCCTGCCCAGTGGAGGCCTGACTGTTCTGCATATTCAGTACACATTCATTAAGTATAAACTGTATATCCTGTTATCCCTCATGGTGGTCTTTATTTTTATCGTCTTCGATCTTTATGTAACCTCACCACCTCTCGTTACTCCCTTAGACAATCTACTTGCACCAAAACATTAGCAAGCCACATTAGATATCATTGAATATTCTATAATGAAAAGATAAAATTTATATCTCACTGTGCAAGGGAAACTCCTTCAAGTTTCCTCATCAAACCTCTATTTCACTATTCCATAGCTTCTACTGCCCAGTAAAATTCAAATTAGCATTCAATTATTTTACTGAAATTAAATGTCTCTCAGAACATGAATTGTGGACTGCCAGCTACTGCATAGATTCTTTTAAGTTTGCCAAATCTCAGATGAAAACTCAAATTGGTCTACCAATTCAAATTGGTCCTATATTCAAATTACTTGAAATATCCCTTCATCCCATAACTTCATTTGATCTTCACACAGTGGTAAGCATCAGTTTCATCTTGTCTGTCTTTGACACTCACTCATAAAAATTAAATTGGTACTTGTTGCTAATAATTAGTACTTATTGCTTAAGTATGTAATCTTTAATCAATGAAAAGTGAAGCGTTGGAATAGAGTGGAAGTACTCAATGATAAAATAGTTGTCCAGATAATCTAAATATACTTTTATATAAAAATAATTTATTCAATTCTTATTGAATAAATGTATGCATTTATTATACATATGTCATAAAAAATTTTACATTTTAAAATATCTTATACCCCCCCCCACTATATGTGTCTCTCCTGGGTTCCCTAGAAAAGAGAGCCTAAGACAAGCTTATGTGAAAATGATTTGCAAGCTTAATCCCAGAACAGTGAGAGTGAGAAGAAGGGGAAATGATTCAGGGAAGCCTGGGAAGCAATGAAAGGTGCTTACTAAACTGGCTCTGGAATAGTAAACAGACCCAGCAGGCCACCCTGCAGGTGCACCTGCCCTGCTTTCTGGGATGTCTCCTAATGGGCTATAGGAGGAAGGAAAAGTGTTTGGCTCCTTCTCATCTCCTACAAGTGATCTCCTGCAGGTGATCACCCTTCTGGCTGTGTCACCCAGCCCATTCAGCAGCTGCTTAGAAGGAAAATCCTATGCCCTGTGGTGTATAAAGAGCCAAAGATTCCAGGTGGTGCCTGTTGACTTCTGGCAGTAGAACCACTTGGGCCTACAAGGAGTAGGTAGTGACTGAGGAGGAGCAAGTGCCCATTGGGTCAGGTGGACAGGTGGGGCCAAACAACCCTAAGGAGATTCAATAAGATGAGTCCAATACAATTTACTTCTTGAACTGCTCAGATCCACTCACGTCCTTTCGTTCTATCTAGCTCCAGTATTATAAGTTAAGGCTGGAACTGGGGGCAAGGGCACAAGCTGTCTCACTTTTTCACTGAGAGAGGGTACAAGCCCTCTCATAGAATCATTCATAGAATCTCCTTCGAAGTGCTGGCCAATTGCAATCTCCTAAAATACCCAAAGCGACAGAGTTATTGAAATAAATCACAGTGCCTGCTGCTATAGCTGGTCTCAAGGCCATTATAGATATGTATTATCTCCTTCCTTCATCACCAATTTCCCTCATTTTTAGCCAGCATTTTGACTGATCTGTGTTTGTTTGGTTTTTTTTGCCTGTTGGTATAACCCAACCTTTCCTTACTGAGGGGTCTGAGCCTTTAGTTGCCTTGCCCTTGCTGGGCTGTGGCTGGTGCAGGTGCCTATGACAGGGGTCACTGGTATGACAGATCCAGATTAGGTGCCTCCTCATATTTTGCATGGCCTTCCCTGCTGGCTGGGCCTTGGCTGCTCCCTCAATGGAGAGTCCTTGCTGCTGCCTTGGTTGCCTCATCTCCTAACACCATTGGCTCTTTTTTTTTTTCTTTTTTTTCTTTTCAGTATGTGGGCCTCTCACTGTTGTGGCCTCTCCCGTTGCGGAGCACAGGCTCCGGACGCGCAGGCTCAGTGGCCATGGCTCATGGGCCCAGCCGCTCCGCGGCATGTGGGATCTTCCCGGACCGGGGCACGAACCCGTGTCCCCTGCATCAGCAGGCGGATTCTCAACCACTGCGCCACCAGGGAAGCCCACCACTGGCTCTTTGCTTCCCCAGCGAGAGG
Organism: Physeter macrocephalus; assembly: GCF_002837175.3. Lineage (NCBI taxonomy): Eukaryota > Metazoa > Chordata > Mammalia > Artiodactyla > Physeteridae > Physeter > Physeter macrocephalus. The sequence continues at coordinate 108,180,479 of NC_041217.1, forward strand.
GCGGAGTTTAGTATGGCCTCCACTGGACAGGGTGTGGTGGCAGCCCCACTCTCCCTGGTGCCCAAGTTCAGCCTAAACAGATTCACAGAGGCTTTGGCTCACATAAAGCATCACCCCATGGCACCTGGGATCCGAGTTTGTCAGAGGCCGTGCAGATGGGCCAAATGACACAAACCAGATGTGCAGGGAGTTAACACCCCGAGAGACAAACTTTCACCAAAGTTTGTAATCCAACATTCCAGAAGTCTTTGCTGTGTTCCCTTCTAGTCAAAAACCTCCAAACAGTAATTGCGATACTGACCTCCATCGCCACGCTGATTAATTTTACCTGTTTGTGTACTTTACATAAACAGAAATATAAGTATGCCCTCTTGTGTTGGGCTACTTTCACATAACATTTTCTGCATGAAATTCAGCCATGTTGTTGTGTGTAGCAGTAATATGTTCTTTTTCCATTGTATTTCTTTGCAAAAATATACCACAATTTACTTACTGCTTTTGATGAACATTTGGATTATTTCCTGTTTGGGGCTATTTTAAATAACACTGTCATAGACATAAGCATTGACTTCAGTTGGGTACATACCAAGAGTGGAATTGCTGGGTCACGGGGTATATGTATGTCTAGCCATAGTCGATCGGCCAAATACTTTTCAAAATTGTTGTATTGATCCACATTTCTACCAGTACAGGGTACTGCTGCTCTTTACAATTTTATCCACTCTGGGTGGGGTATAATCATATAGTACTGTGATTTTTTTTTTTTTTTTTGCGGTATGCGGGCCTCTCATTGTTGTGGCCTCTCACGTTGCAGAGCACAGGCTCCGGACGCGTAGGCTCAGTGGCCA
>NC_041217.1:108183329-108240309 GCF_002837175.3 Physeter macrocephalus
CACGGGCCCAGCCGTTCCGCGGCATGTGGGATCTTCCCGGACCGGGGCACGAACCCACGTCCCCTGCATCGGCAGGCGGACTCTCAACCACTGTGCCACCAGGGAAGCCCAATACTGTGATTTTAATTTGCATTTCCCTGATGACCAATTTTGTTATACACCTTTTCATATAATTACTGGTCATTTGGATATCCTCTGTTATGAAGTGCCTGTCCAAGTCTTTTTGCCCAATTTTTAATCAGGTTAGTATTTTCCTTGTTGATCTAGAGGAATTCTTTATATGTTCTAGGTATTGAGTTCTTTATTGGATATATGTATTGCAAATATCTTTTCCCAGTAGGTGGCTTGCCTTAATGGGTCTCTTGGATGAACAGAGGTTCTTAATTTTAATGGAATTCAATTTAATTTTTTATGTTATAGGTAAAGTTTTTAGGGTCATATTTAAGACACCTTTCCCAAGTTCATGAAGATGTTATACAATATTCTATTATAGAGCTTTATTGTCTTATCTTTCACAATTAGGTTTGTGATCTATCTCAAATTATTTTTGTGTGTATAGTGTGAGGTAAAATTCAAGATTTTTTTTTTGTTTTCCTCTCTGGATAGCAATACATGCAGATCATTTATTGAAAGGACCATCATTTCCCCCTACTGAATTGCAGTTGTGCTTTTGTTGTGAATGAGGTGACTGCAAGTGTGCAGGTCTGTTTCTGGACTCTATTCTATTCTATTGGTCTATATGACCAGGCTTACCTCAATACCATATTGTCTTAGTTACTGCTGGTTTGTAAGTCTTGATATCTGGTAATGTAAACACTCCAGATTTGTTTTTCTTCAAGATTATTTTGGCTATTTTTGGTCCTTTGCATTTAAACATAAAATTTAGGATCAGCTTGGAAATTCTACCAGAAAAAAACTCCTGGATTTGACCGGATCGCATTAAATTTATATGCTCATTGTAATACATTAGCTAAATGACACACCCATCAGTGCCATGACAGTTCTGAGGCCAACCATAAAAGGCCAAAAAGTGGGCGGTGGCCCAGAAATCTCCACCCCTTCTCCAAAATAGTTGGAATAATCCTCCACTCATTAGCCTATGAAATTACCCAGCCCATAAAAACTAACCACCTCATATTTCAGGGCCTCTCGCCTTCTGAGATGGCCCATACTCTGTCAGTAGAGTGTATTTATTTCTCCCAAGGTCATTCTTGCCTTTTTGAGATGGACTACATTCTATGGAATGTGTATCTCTCTAAGTAAGTCCATTTCTTACCTAAAAAAAAAAAAAAATTTATACATCAGTTTGGAAAGAATTGACCTCTTTAGAATATTGAGTCTTTCAATCCATGGACCTGGCATATCTCTTCATTTTAAGTTTATTTACTTGATCTCAACCATGTTTTATAGTTTTAAGGGTAAAAGTCTTTTGCACCTTTCATTAAATTTATTTCCATGGTTTTTAAAAGTTTGGGGGGTGCTATTATAAATGGTATTTTTATAAAATTTCATTTTCTGATTGTTTATTGCTGTATATAGAAATATATTAGATTTTTATGTACTGACCTTTCATCCATGGAGCTTGCTAAATTCATTTATTTCAGGTAGTTTGTAGATTCTTTTGGATTTTGTGTTTATAATTATGTCATCTGTGAATAATAACATGTTTACTTCTTCCTTTCCAATCTTTTATCTTTTATTTTGTTTCCTTCTCTTATTACACTAGCTAGGACCCCCCAGTACAACGTTGAATACAGGTGGAAAGAATAGGTATCTTTTTTTCTTGTTCCCAATCCCAAGTGAAAAAGCATCCTATATTTGGCCATTAAGTATGATATTATCTAGAGATATTTTGTAGATATCTTTATCAGACTAAGAAAGTCTCCTTGTATTCCTAGTTTGCTAAGAGTTTTCTTTTTAAATATCATAAATAGGTTTTGAATTTTATCAAGTGCTTTTTATGCATCTATTGAGATTACCATGTGATTTTTTTCTTTATTCTGTTTATATGGGGAATTACATTGATTGAGTTTTCAATGTTAAATCCCCCTTACATTCCTAGAATAAATTCTTGAATTTATTTATTTATGGGCTATATAAAAAGAAGTGTGTTTTTAAATTTCCAGACACTTGGGGAGTCTCTGGTTAATCTATTATAGATTTCTAGTTTAATTCCACTAGAGTCAGAAAGCATACTCTAAGATTTAAATCATTTGAAATTGGTTGAGTCTTATTTTTTGCCTCAGTTTATGGTCTATTTTGGTAAAACGTTCCATGTGCTTTCAAGAAAAATATTTATTCTGTAGTTGTTGGGTTACAGTGTTTTATATATGTTAGGCCAAGTTAGTTAATCATGTTATTCAAATTGTCTCTTTTCTTACCAATTTCTTGGCTGCTTGTTCCTTTAGTTGCTGAGAGAGGTGTGTTAAAATCTCCAATTACAATTGTGAATTTGTCTATTTCTTTTTCTTTTATTCAGTTCTATCAACTTCTGCTTTATATATTTTAAAGCTATGTTCTTGGTGCAGGCAAATTTAGGATTGTTATATAATTATCATCACAAAATGTGTTTTCTATCTCTAATAATACCTCTTGCATCAAATCTACTTTCATTGATATTAGCTATGGTATACTGGTATTTTGAATATTGAAAAATTAAAAAAAAAACAAATATAACACAGTTAGCACAATGCCTGGCAAATGGAACTTATTCAATAAAGTATCTTATCTTTATACTTCTTCTTAACTCCCACTTACCCAAACCTTAGCCTTGAAGGGAAAAATTGGAGAGGAGCCAACAAGATGGAGAAAGCCAGGGCTTTGCATTAGATGGCATCAAGTAAGAATGACCAAGGTATATTTGTAGGATATTGATGTTTAAGAGGTAGTTTTAAGCTCTCTGCCATGTAATACTTCAATATGACTCCTGTTTCCACCCCCTAGTTCATTACCTCCTTTAGTAATGGTAATAAGGCCATAAGGAAACAGGTAGTCATACATTTTTGATGACAGAAAAATTGGTACAAATGTTTTGGAAGGAACTATGCATCAAAATCTAAGTGTGTGTATCTTTCAACATAGCAATTCCATCCTAGAAATTTACCCTGCAGATAGATTCACACAGGTGCACTTCATTACATATACAAAGAACAACTCACACAGGTGCATAAGAGTATATGTACAAGGGTAATATAATTTGTCCCTCAGAACATACTTTATAATAGCAAGAAGTAGAACTACCCAAATGTCCATTAATAAAGGAATAAATAAGCTTATTTATTTAACATCTATTTTGTTTATCACTTCTTACTTAAACATCTGTAGTTTTAATAATAGCATGTATTACTTTTGTAATTGAAATAAATTTATACATAAAACTAAAATATTGGACTAAAGACTATCATTTGGAAATCCTAACATGTCAGCATTGGAGTGGTAGTTCTGTCTTTTCTACTCTTAATTTCTAATCTAGTTTTTCTTTACTCTTCCATTTCACACTCTTATTTTCTTTTATCTTCTTCATGCTCTTGCTTCTTCTTTCCTATACTGGTGTGATGTAAGGTTATACCAATTTTTTAAATGTTCCTTTTGGATGTTTACTAATTTATATTGCTTCCATTTCACAAGCCAAGGATATCTTTCTATCGAAAGCAATTGCCCACTGTACTGAATACAGTGGGCAATTGTGTCTTGTGCCCGCGAGACAAGTGTTCTCAGAAAGCAGCTTTTCGATAAGACTTAGCAGCAGGTAGCTTAGAGGGAGTGGGAAATAAAATTGGCCACCATCTGGGTCACTCTCCACCCATCCAGGGTATCATCTTGCTGATAAGAGCTGTGTAGTCTAAGTGCAGGAGAGATTTATGGAAGGATGCATTTCTTTTGACCTTTGGGGACAAGCTCTAATAACCTCCATGCATATGAGCTTCTGTTTCTGTGCCTTTGAGTACTTGTTTCTCTATCATCATGTACTCTATAATTGTATCCCTAACTTTCATATCTTATTTTGTCTCTCTCTTTGTGCCTGAGCTGTGCTTTTTCTACTTCCTATGGTACATGCAAACTAAATCAGATTCTCATTTCTTCAGAGCCCACTATTTATCTCACTTCCCCTCTGCTTCTATTCCGTTTCCCTGTATTTTACATTCACAGGTCATAACACAGATCTTAACACATAATGCAGCATCCACCCAACTTTATATCCATTCCCCTTCTTTATTTTTCATCAGTTAGATTTTCTACCAGCCTTATGGAATTCAGTCCTCTAAAATAGACCATCTTCACTTTATTTAAACTATTTTTTTCTATTCTTTTTGTCTTCTCTACTTCATTTAAATCTGGTTCAGTTTTGTTCCCCCTTTCCCCTTCACTAAGGCCACTTTTTTTTGTATTCAGGTGTCAAATGTCCTTATGAATGATGCCTTTCTCTTCCTCCCTATAAGGCAAGGTTTCTCAATCTTGGCACTATTGACATTTTTGGCTAATTCTTTGTTGTGGGGGCTGCCTGGTGGCAGGTAGGATGTTTAGCAGCATCCCTGGCCTCTACCCACTAGATCATACCCCAAGCTATGATAATCAAAGTAGTCAGTGGACATTGCCAAATGTCCCCTGGGAGAGTAAAATCACTCCTGGTCTAGAACCATTGCTTGCTAAAAGGGAAAGATACAATAAATTCATTCATAGTGTTTCTTTTGATGTAACATGTAACTGCAATAAAATGAACAGATCAAGTGCAAATAGGTAAATGAATTTTGACAAGGGTATACATACCCAGTCAACCACTATCAATCCCTGTAGCATTTTCATTGCTCCAGAAAGCTTTCCAGTGAATGCTAACACATTTGATCTGAGACAACCACTATTATGATTTCTATATCCGGAGATTAGTATTGTTCTTGAACTTTTAATAAATGGAATCATACAGTCTGTGCTCTTTTGAGTCTGACTTCTTTAGCTCAACATAATGCTTTTGAGATTCAGGTATGCTGTTGCATGTATCAGTTGTTCATTTCTTTTTGTTGCTGAGTGGTGTGTCATTGTGGATTCATACAAATAGCAAAATTTGTTTTATCCATTCTTTTAATAGAAACTTTTTTTTTACCGCTTGGGGCTATTATGAATAAAGTAGCTATAAAAATTCTTGAGCAAGCCTTTTGGTGGACATATCTTTTCATCTCTCTTGAAGTGGAATTACTGGGTCAAGGTTTAGATATATACATAACTTTTAAGAAACTGCCAGGCAGTATTCCAAAGTTGTTGCACACTCACCAATATAAAAAAATTACAGTTGCTTCACATCCTTGTCAACATTTCTTAGTGCCAATATTTATAATTTAGTTGTTCTAATGGGAATGAAGATGTATTTCATTTATAGGTATCATTTTCAATTTGTTGATAACTGATGGTGTTGATTTCTTTTTAATAAATTGAAGTATAGTTGATTTACAATATTAGTTTCAGGTGTTGATTGCCTTTGTATATGCTTATAGGCTCTTTATATATTCTCTTTTGTCAAGTGTCTAAGTCCTTTGCCCATTTTTATTGGGTTCTTTGTCTTTTTATTACTGATTTATAACATTTTTATATGTTCTGAATATAACTTCTTTGTTAGATATATTTGTTGTGAATATTTTCTTCCACTGTAGCTAAACTTTTTAATATTAATGGTGCCCTTTGATTAGCACAGATATTTAGTTTTGATGCAGTCCAACTTATTATTTTCTCTTATGCTTAGTGTTTTCTCTGCTCTAAGAAATCTTTCTACACTATAGTTGTAAATATATTTTCTTATATTTTTTTCTAGAAGTTTATATCTTAACTCATATTTATATCTATGATCCATCATGAATTTATATTTTTACAAGGTAGGAGTAAAATTCCTTTCCCAAACATATGTCTAGTTGTTCCAACATCATTTATTTTTAAAAAAAAAACTCTTCTTTACCCATTGACTTGCCTCTACCCATTGATTTGCACAAGCCTTTATGGAAAATCTGTTGACCATATGTGTGTCAGTCTATTTCTGTACTCTGCATACTGGGATGTGTTTTATGCCTAGCATAAACATGAGCACTTAAAAATGATATGTATTCTGCACTAGTTACTTGTAGTATTTTTAAATATGAAGGTCAAATTGGTTGATAATGTTGTTCACAGATTCTCCATTCTTACTGAATTATTCTGTCTAGTTACTCTACAATTGACAGTGGGAGATTTAAATCTCCAAGTTTGCTTGTTGATTTGTCTATTTCTCCCTTAATTCTGGCAGTTTTTGTTTCTGGTATTTTGAAGCTTTATTAATAGGTACATGCACATTTAGGATTGCTATATCTTCTTTTTTTTTTTTTTTTTTTTTTTTTTTGCGGTATGCGGGCCCCTCACTGTTGTGGCCCCTCCCGCTGTGGAGCACAGGCTCCAGACATGCAGGCCCAGTGGCCATGGCTCACAGGCCCAGCCGCTCTGCGGCATGTGGGATCCTCCCGAACCGGGGCACGAACCCACGTCCCCTGCATCGGCAGGCAGACTCTCAACCACTGCGCCACCAGAGAAGCCCTGCTATATCTTCTTGATGAAATTTTTTATTATGTTGAAATGATTCCTCTTTTTCTCTCCTTTTTTGAGGTCTGTTCTGTCCTATAATAATATACTAACACCAGCTTTTTTATGCTTGGTGTTTGCATGATATGCCACTTTCCTTTTTCCCACTTTCAATTTCTATGTATTTATATTTAAAGTTCATCTGTTGTAAATTCCATATAGTTGGGTCTTGCTTTATTATCAAGTCTGAAATTCTCTTTTTAGTTGAAGAGTTTAGTCCATCTATATTTAATATAATTATTAATTTAGCTGCTTTAAGTCTACCATCTTGCTATAAGCTTTTTGTATTCCCCTCTGTTCTTTGTTCCTTGCTCTTTCCTTATCTTCTTTTGTATTAATTGGGCAGTCTTAGTGTTCCATTTTATCACATTTATTAGCCTTTTAGATATACCCTTCTCTATTACTAATAGGTGCCAAAAGGGGTTATAATATGCATCCTTAATTTATGTCTACCTTGAATTAATATCATATGTATGATGTAAGTACCTTTAAACAGGATAATTCCATTTGTCACCTTTCTTTCCATTCTGCTCTTATTGTCATTTATCTTACTTCTTTATGTTATTTATACCATAATACATTGTTTTTATTTTTGCTTGAAATAATTTATTGTCTTTTAAAGGCATTAAGTAAAGAAAACCAATAATGTATTATATTTACCTACATATTTATCATTTCCAGTGATCTTCCTTTCATGCTATAGATTTGTATTTACACCAGACAACATTTTCCTTCAGCTTAAAGACATTTCTTTGGTACTTCTTGCTGGTGAAAATTATTTCAGCTTTTATTTATCTGCCTACATTTTTAAAGATATCTTTGCTCAATATAGAGTTCTGTGTTGGTTTCTTTTAGCACTCTAAGGTGTCATTTTATTGTTTTCTGGCCTCAATTGTTTCTGATGAGTAGTTAGTCATCTTTCCTATGGTATGCCTAGGTGTTATTTTCTTTGTATAGATCCTATTTTAGGTTCACTGAGCATTTTAGTCCTGTGGGTTGGTAGTTTAAATCAAATTTGGAAAAATTTCATCCAATATTTCTTTGAATATTTTTATGCCTTATCGTCCCTCCCTCTACTTCTGGGAATCATTTACATGTAATGTCACACAGGTCATTTGGGCTTTTTCTTTTCTTTTAATGAAATGCTTCAGTTTAGATGCTTTCTATTTTCATATCTTCAAGTCATATGATCCTTTCTTCTGTAGTACCAGTCTGTTGTTAATCCATTACAAATATTTTTACATACATTGTATTTTTCAATTTTTAGGATTCTCACTTGCTTCATTTTAAAGACTTTCACATCTTTCCTGAACTTCTTTCTCTATTCATCACTTATATTTCTCTTTTCCTGTAATTTCTTTATCTTATTTATAATGTTATTTTAAACTAATTATCTGCTAATTCCAAATATGGATCATTTTTGGATCATCTTTTATTGACAGATTTTTATTCTTATTAATTATGGGACACATTTCCTGCTTGTCAGCATGTCTATTAATGTTTTATTATATAGTGGATTATATGTTGTAGAGGCTTTGTATTATGTTATCTTTCTCTGAGTTATGTTCTAGCAATAGTTTAATTATTGGTGAATATAATCTTGATCCTCTAGAGACTTGGTTTTAGACTTTTTCAGAGCAGATCTATTTCAGTTTTGCCCTTGGTTCTAGGGCATAACACTTAGTCTGTGGATATGATACTTACCCCTAATCTGGAGTTTCAATGGAAACACAAACACCCCCTCTAACTTGAGTGAGGTTGTATTTTGGTGCAACCAATTTTAATCTTTGATTTAGAAAATGAAATCACAATACCAATAGATATGTAACAAAATGTTCACAGGAGAATTATTCATTATATCCCAGATTGGCTATTACTCAAAATCCTATCAATAGTAGAAAGGATGACTATATTGGTATAGCCAAGCAATGGAATATTATACAGCAATAAAAAAATAAGATCTACTGGTATACAAAATGTGGCTTAATATCATTAATGTAATGTTGAATGAAAGGAGCCAGACACAAAAGAATACATACCAAATGATTGAATTTATCTGAAGTTCAAAACGGGCAAAAACTAAGCCATGGTGCTAGAAAGTCATTCTGTGGTAAACATTGGAGAGGAGGTAGTTGCAGGAAGAGGTTAAGATACAAGTTTCTGAGATTCTGGCAATATTCTACTTCTTGATTTTGGTGTAATTACCAGGGAATGTTCACTTGTGATAATTTATTGATCTGTACACTTACAGTTTGTGCACGTCTGTATATATGTTATACTTCAATAAAAAAATTTAAAACCAAAAAAAAAAAACTTGGGTGGGGTTGAACCTTAAATTTTCTCTCCTCAGGACTGGGCAGTTGCTGAACTCTCTGTTCAGCTCTTTTAGCTGCTAAGCTCTTATTTTCCATTAAATTCCTTTGCAGTTTAGGACTCATCCAAGGATTGAGAGGATGCAGATTTGGGAACTTCCCTCTTGTAGTTGCTTCCTTCCTCGGATTTCCTCCCTCAATTTTCCACTGCTTTAGCAACCCAGAACTCTTACTTCTGGCTTTTCAACCCAGTAAGACTGCTGCTTTCTGCTTGAGCTCTTTTCAGATGCTCTGAGCAAACTGGGAATGCCTTCTGGGGGAAAAGCTGGTTAAATGTGGATCTCACCTAGATTGCTTTCCTTTTTTCAAGGGTCATAACTCCTCCAGGTTCTACCTGCTTTTCTTGGTGTCCAGTGCCTTCAAAGAGCTGTGTTTTATATTTTTTCCAGAGTTATTACTGTTATCAGCAAGAAGATTAGTTTGATATGAGCAACTCTGCCATTAGTGCAATTGAATTGATCACATTGTTTTAAATAAATGATATAGTTAGGGACCAACTCTTCCAAAATAATTACATTATAGCAGAAGGCAAAGCCTAAAGCAAATAAAATAATTTCTGGTAGACTTTCTAGTACTAACATGCAGGTGCAAACATACTTTTGGAGCAGTCAGCATTGTACCCATAAACAGCAATCTGCTCAGTGAATCCATCTCCTAAAAATTTTCTCTCTCCCATTGAGATTTAACTTTCTTTTACTCTCCATAAAAACAATAGGGTAAAAATGTAAGGGATATTGTCCTCAATTTTCAGAACAAATTTCTATATACTGATAACAACAACCATCCTGGCATGTGAAGATAATAATACTTGCCTGTGTTACCTTCAATCCCTAGACTTCTCTTTCCTCTACCAGATAACTGAGCATCTGTCTCATATTTTTTCCTCCTCTTGCAATCTTGGATCAAATCTTCAGTGATGTCACTATTCATGTGGTATTCAACCACTAACCAATGCTTCACAGTTCCTCGTTCTCTTTGACCCAACTCTTGTCTATTTCTATTCCTTATCATTTGTTCAGGATCAATGTCACCTCCTTTCCAGTGGCTCTGTTCTATTGACGATTTCTGGGGTCTCGAAATCAGTTATCTTCCCACATTTACCACATATTTCTTGTTGTCTAATGCTTCAATCCCTCACAATCACTGAAGCTTGTTTACCCTATTCACTTGATGAGATCACCCTTTCAACCCTGCTATAATATATTTTAGTTTATCACTTTAACATCCTTAATCTCAGTCTTGCCTCTTCCAATTTACTGATTTCTGGACTTAAAGCCATTTGTTCATTTCTATACTGACAAAACTGGAGGAAAAGAAAAAAAAAAAAAGCCCTGTTCCTTCAGCCTAGACCTGTTCTCCTGCTTATTAACCTTGAAGATTTAAATATTTCTAGGCATAATCCCTGGCATCTTTCCACACCTTCTTAAATAGACAGGAGTGAAGGAGCCTTATGACAACCTGACTCTACTCCTATATACTCTGCCTTTAGACAGCACAATGCTTTAGATTACTCCGTTAATCCTCCATTTTCCTGTCTATAAAATGAGGAAAACATCTGAAGACTTAAAACCCACCACACCCCATCTCAGTATTTTACCAGCCCATTGAAGCTACAGAGAAGCAGATCCCACTGATACCAGACTCAGTGGCAATAGAGGGAGGAGGGACTGACTGCCAAGTGGGGACTTGAAGTTCCAATCTGTGAAAATTTTGGCACTAGCAGACTCAGCATGTGACAGGCCAGACCTGGGATGTAGTATGAACAGCAAGGAGGCAGCCTAGGTATAGGTATTTGCTGGTCATTTTACTCCCCAGCACTGCTCTGAGTCTCTTCCTCAAGGTTTCATGCCCTCTTTTCATTCTTGTTCCAACTCCCCACAATTGCCTCCCCACCCCCCAAAACTTAATCTAATTGTCATTCTTAGTTGGTCCTAGTTATAAAGCAGTTCTATTCCACATTGTTGTTTGTATTTATCCAGTAAAGTTTTAAGTTCTGTAATATGCAAAGCATGTGATTTTATTGCTCAGTAATCTTTAAAACATAAGAGCAAAATTAAATAAAAGATAATTTTTATTTCCTTGTGACGTGTGCTTGCCTCTCTCTAGTCACCCTCCACCCCTGTAGGTTAATACCTGTAGGTAAATCACCCTTTGTGGGAAAAGGATTCCTGGAGTCTTATTTAAACAAAAAAAAAAAACAGAATCAGTTAAAAATTTCCAAAGGTCAGTCCCTCCCTGTGACCTCTTCCTTGTTTGAAATTGAATAAAATTATATAGCCTATGTATTGATATGTGTTAAAATAAGCTCAGAACTATGTCTTTCATTCTTTATCTAAAGTCTTATGAGAACTATAACCATTTTCCTTGAATACCAGCCAAGGCAAATAACTTGGAAAGCTGCTTTGATGAGAGTAGAAAGTTATAAACAATAAATTCAATAGGCCTCTGTTATAAAACTAGTGTCAGGGGACAAGGATAATACCTACATTTTAAGGTTAACTCTTATAGTGAACCAACACCTCTTTGAGCACTATCAGTGGGATCTATCTGTAGTATAGTTAACCAAATGGAAAGAGATAAAGAACTTTACAATAGACACTTCATATGTAAAATACAGCTTGATCTTTAGTCATTAACAAGCAACCTGTTCTGAACAGATAAAGGGGAATTAAAAATTAATCATAGCAACTAAACAATTGCTTCACATAGATAGTTATACTATATCATTCAGGCCTAACATCCTTTTCTCTACTTGGGCTATTTTTTTTCTTCAATAAGACAAGCTTTTATTGACTCTGATTCAATTTTGCCATTGCCTTTGCCTTTAAATACATTACCTTAGAGAATAACTTTTATTTTTTTGTCCATAGCCAAAGCTTAAAGGTTTTCTAATTCCCTTCTGCCTCCATTAGTGTTATAAAAGATTTTTTTGTCTATTTACCATGTAAAAATCTGATCTATACTACACAAAAACTCAAAGCATTTTTAATAATCTGATGTTAATTTGACTTTATTGGCTTGTTTTTGTAAAGTGCAAAAGCCATGGGTCTTATATTTAAGAAGGAAAGTACTCTGCACATTTGTTCATAATAATTTTGTTTCATTCTCTTTCTTGTCTGCTCTCTTTTTCCTGTTTAAAACACAATGTGTTACAACTATGGTGAGGCAAATGATTCCTATAAAACCCATTGCTGTCAAAACTCCTTTCAATATAAGATAATCTCTGGCAAATACAGGAGTAGAATTTGGGGGAATCAACAGAGATGCCTGAGCAACATTAGATACAGCAGACTTTAAGAAGTTCCTATCTACTGCTCGTATTGCCACATAAATTCTGTGACTTTTTTGTGTCTCTCCATCAGATTGATGTTCAGGTCCATTTGTGAAAAACTCCGATGAGAATGTAAATATCTCCTTGGTACCAGCTTGCTGAGGATTTAACTTTGATGTATTCACTAAAATGGCATTGTTAAAGTCATCTTGAATATTCTGTAGACTTTTACTCACTCTTATTTCATAGCTGTTGGCTGAAATTAAAAAATACAAATGGCAAGTTAAGTGATTTTGAGTAAGCTTTCTAGTTTATTAGAAATGGCTTAATGACAATAGCAACAAAAAAGTCAAAATTCCTATGAATAAACAAAGCAAGAAATATGAATGTGAACAAAACTTTAAGACACTACATAAGAACTCATACTAAAACCTGAATAAGAGGAAAGTTTTATTATGTTTTTGAATAGCAAGATTCAACACAATAAAGATGTTATTTTTCCCTAAGTTATTTTGTAAATTTTACATGATTTTATTAAAAGTGCCTCTAGTTTCTATTTTAACAAGCTTATTGTAAAGTTTAAACAGAAAATAAATAAGCAAGATTAGCCATATAAGGTTAAAAAAAACAAATTTTTAGTGGAAGGACTGACTTTATCAGATGTAAAAACACTATAATGCTTCAATAACTGAAAAACTGCAGTACTGGTGCATGAATAGATTCATGTATAAAAATAGGCCAAAATACATTTACAAATTTAGTATATGATAGAGGTAGAACCCAGATTAATAGGGGAAAGTATAAATTTCTTGATAATGGTGTTATGACAATTGGGTAAAAAGCTGGAAAAAATAGAATACATACTGCAAACCTTTATTCTTCAGGATAAACTCCAAAGTAAATAAAAAGTTTGATGTAAAGAAAACTATTAAGTAGTAGGAAACAATGAATGAATTTCTTTATAAACTTGAAGTGGAAAAGGACCCTCTAATTAAGACTCAAAATTCACAAGCCATAAACATAAAAATCCATAAATTTATATACATAAAATGAAAATTTTCTACATGGGAAAAATCTCCTAAGCAAAATATAAACATATATGTTAAGTGACAAAAATATTTGTAACTTAAGTCAAAGATAAAGTTTAGTTCTGGTAATGGTTGAGTGGCTTCTATTGGACTAACTCACCAGCAGGTAACAAGTATAAACTCTGAAGAAAGAAAGGGGAATAAAAACAAACAGGAACCAGAGGAGTTAAAACTCATAAAGAAAGAGAACCAGGCTGAGACTGATTCATGTTTATACAGTTTTTCCTCCAAGGGCACTTTCCACTTCAGTAAAGATAGCTGGAACTGATACAGAAAGCCACTATCTTCTTGGTTTTAAAAATCAGAGGACTGAGTGTGGGATTGCCAAGTGGCTGAAAATTGAGGGAGCCAGAGAGGGATAAGCCCCAACTCTGTGTATTAACTTCTCTCAAATCATTGGAAGACCTCTGAATTGTACATGTGTGGGTGAAAAATCAAGGGCTCAAGGGAAAAACAACAGCTAGACTGCTGAAAAATGGAGCAGAGTTTTATGCCAGTGCCCACCACAGGGGAGATATAGAGTTTGGAGTGTGAGTCTTGCCACATCAGAGGAGCTTGGTAAATATCTTGAGATGTCCATTAAAACACTAGAAAAGCTGTGCCTTAGGAAAAAAGATTGTGTCCCAGAATTAAGGGATATGCCTTAGGATTAAGAGCAAAACTGAAATAGACAAACCCTAGACAAAAGTAAAACAAAGCCTCCTCAAATTCCACGTGATCCAAGGTAACTACTAGAAAATTTCAAAACTCTTCAGGGGAATATAACAAAGTCCAGAGTCTATAATTTACTACCACATGTCCAATATACAATAAAAAGTTACCAGACATGCAAAGAAACAGAAAGTGTGATATATAGTCAAGAAAAATATCAGCAAATAAAAACAGTCACAAATGACTGAGATTTGAAATTAATAGACAAGGACCTTAAAATAACCATGATGAGTTAGTTAATGGTCTACACACAAGACAAGCTGGATATAGTGAATGAAGAGATGGAAAGTTTGAGGAGAGATATGGAAACTTTAAAAAGGAAGCAAACGGAAATCTAGAATTGAAAAAAAAAATGCAATGAAAAAAATTCATTTGAGAGGATTAATAGCAGATTGGACACAATGGAAGAAAGAATTTGTAACCTTGAAGACAGGTCCATTAAAATCATCCAAATGGGAACTTCCTTGGTGGCTCAGTGGTTAAGAATCTACCTGCCAATTCTGGGGACACGGGTTCGAGCCCTTGTCTGGGAATTTCCCACATGCCACAGAGCAAATGGGCCCATGAGCCACAACTACTGAAGCCCACATGCCACAACTACTGAAGCCCATGTACCTGGAGCCTGTGCTCCGCAACAAGAGAGGCCACCACAATGAGAAGCCCGCACGCCACAATGAAGAGTAGCCCCCGCTTGCTGCAACTAGAGAGAGCCTGCGTGCAGCAACGAAGACCCAATGCAGCCAAAAATAAATAAATTAATAAACTAATTTTTTTTAATTAAAAAAAATCATCTAAACTGAAGGGCTAAAGAAAAGGTAGAAAAATTGAACAGAATCTCAATGACCCTTAAGATCCACTGATATATCCACTTAGTGTGTATGATGATATGATATGATATGATATACTATACTATACTATAATATTATATAATATAAATATTACCCAGGAAGAAAAGAAGAATAAAACTAGAGCAGACATTTTTTGAAGATGTATCAGCTGAAAATATTCTAAATTTGATTAAAAGAACACTCCACAGACTCAAAGAGTTCAGTGATCCCCAACAGAATAAGTATCAGAAAAGCACACTGAGTCACATCATGGTCAATCTGCTAAACACCAAAGATAAAGAAAAATAATTTAAAGCCGCCAGAAGGGAAAAAAGACACTTTATACTCAGAAAAACAACAGTAAGAATGATAGCTAACTTATCAGAAAAAAATTGGGGCCAGAGGACAATGAAATGATATATTTAAAGTGCTGAAAGAAACACTTGTTGCCCTAGAATTCTACATCTAGTGAAACTGTGTTTTAAAAATTAAGGGACATGTTTCAGAAAAATTAATATTGAGAGAATTTGTTACTCAAAGACCTCACCTACAAAGGAAATGATGCTAGATAAAAATTCTGATCTCTAGGAAGAAAAGAAGAGGACTAGATATGGTGACTATACTATACAAGTAACTAAAAAGGATAATTTTTTTCCTCTTTAAAATTTCTTGGGGCTTCCCTGGTGGCGCAGTGGTTGAGAATCTGCCTGCTAATGCAGGGGACACGGGTTCAAGCCCTGGTCTGGGAAGATCCCACATGCCGCGGAGCAACTGGGCCCGTGAGCCGCAACTACTGAGCCTGCACGTCTGGAGCCTGTGCTCTGCAACAAGAGAGGCCGCGATAGTGAGAGGCCTGCGCACCGCGATGAAGAGTGGCCCCCGCTTGCCACAACTAGAGAAAGCCCTCGCACAGAAACGAAGACCCAACACAGCCAAAAATAAACAAATAAATAAATAAATTTAAAATTTCTTTAAAAGACGATTGTTTAAAACAAAAGCCATAACAATGCAATGTGGGGCTTATAACAAATGTAGATGTAAAATATATGACAGCAAGACCACAAAGGATGGCAGAAGGGTAAATGGAATTATACTTTTGAAAGATTCTCACATTATATGTGAAGTGGTATAACATTAATTCAAGGCAGATTGTGATAAATTAAGAAAAATGCATGTTACAGAACTGCAAAATTTGGAGTAGATGAGGGCAGAATTTTGTTTTGATTTTCCTTATACTGTTTTGAACCTTTAAAATTATGGCAAAATATGTATAACATAAAATTTACCATCTTTACCAGTTTTTAAAGTGTATAGTTCAGCAGTGTTAAGTACATTCATATTGTTGTGCTGCTGTGAGCTTTCAAACTGTATTAATGTATTATCAACTAAAAAACAAAATTATTGGTAACAAATAATTGCTAGGTGCAAAAGGAAAGCCACCTGTAGTACTAACCCACTCTAATAATATCATAATTCTTATCTAAAATGATTAAAAATAGATTCAACAATGAACGGAGCAGCTCCAAAGGAGGATTTTGTTCTCAGGAATAAAAACCACGAGACATTCTGAGTTTTAATTTAAAAATGAAAATATTCTAGTGTCTAGGTTTTGAGCATTTTCCAAATCTATAATAAGTTTTAATAATGAGACTATTTCTATTCCTGAGTAGTAATTAGAGTAAAGCACCCTTAAACAAGGTTGTCAAAACAAAATAACCTTCATATTAAAATTTATCAATCAGCCAATTTCCTCTGAGTGAACCCACTTGAGTTGCTTTCTACTGTGGTTCAAATATGATGGGACAGATATGGATGAGAAGCTAGGCTGACCGTCTGCTCTACACTCACAATGGAACATGTTCATTGTTCCTATCTCCCTTGTTCCCTATGGAGGAAGCCCTCCCCAGGGGCTCTCCCAGAGTCGTCTCCTGGATAATAAAACAATATTCCATAAGCCTTAGCATTTACAAAGATTTTTTACATACATAGCTCTCCCTCTGTGAAGTTGACCATCCCATTTTAAAATAAAAGAGACTGGGACTCAGGAGGTTAAATGTGATGTCCATGGTCAAGTTAGGAATCTGTAGTGCAGGAAATGAACTCATTTCTTCTAACTCCAAATGTCATGTACTTTCTACTGTGAACAACTATTAAAAATGATGCAGGACAAGTGTGTAACTACAAAGACTCCAAACTAATTCAGCTCATACATTCATGAAAGGTTTCCTTCCATTTATAATAGTTGTGGTCTTCCCCTTCTCCCTGTGAAAAAGAAAATGGGCTGGTTCTGCATCTTTGACCTCTTAGCTATATCTCTAGTTTTGACCTCTGCCTCTATACTCCCAGTATATTTCAGCCATGAAAGTAGCTCTAAGGCCATGGGCAAGACACTTAACCTCTCTGGGCCATTCCCTTACATTTACAACAAGGGAGTCAGACTAGTGTATCTTTAAGACCCCTTCAGGCTCCAAAATGTTATAAATGCTGATATTTACTGAGCACTTAGTATGGACCAGACACTCTTTTAATCCCTCTCTGTGTCTTTTCTCATTCAATTCTCTCAACAACCCTCTGAGATGGGTACTCTTACTATCTGCTTTTGCAGATTAGAAACCAGAAGTTTAGAGAAATTAAGTAACTTGCCTAAGTTACACAGATAAAACGTGGTCTGTCTGATTCCAGAGCTCAATACCCTAACACTATACTCTACAGCCTTCGACTAGGCTACACTGTCTCCTATTTCCTATTTCCCAATAATTGATACTTTTCCAGTTACCAAGGTTTACACTTTCCTTAGCATCTTTACCAATAAATTTCTAGTACGGAAAGCCCTGGGCTTGGATTGAGGACATGCAGAGAGAATCAAAGACTTGACCCCATCTTTACCAGTGGGAACAGTTCCCACTTCCTCTCTACATTTGAAATCCAAACCATCCCCTAAGGATTATTATAGATTTCTCCCACATTGAGCCTTCTTCCATCCAAGAAGCATAACTGAGGGTTGGGGGTGGGGGAAGTGGGAAAAAATTGCTGTCATTGAACAGCTTTTTCAGAAGCAGCAAATTTTCAACAATTTGTAAAGATAATATGTTCAATGACAGTTGTATAACATGATGAAAAGATATCAGAGGAAACAGTGTGAAAGTCAGGCTGTTAGACATGTAGGGAAGCTACTCAGTGCAAGGAAGGAGGCCCAAGATTGGTGCTTTTTGTGGTCTGTCACTACTCCAAAGGCTCTGCCCAGGCCCCTGGCATTAGAAACTGGCCTTTGCTCTGCTTCCATCCACTCTACAACCTTTTAATACCTGTAGCTCCCAAAGTCTGAATTATACAAATGGCACTGTGTTATATATAAAATAGGTTTTTGACCATTTTATGCCTTTTCTCTCTTAGCCTAGGATTATAGGTTCTTGGAGTGTGATACCATCTTAAATTACTTTTATATAATGTTTAGCACTGTGCCGGGCACATAACAGTTCCTTAGTAAATAATATATTTTCACTTTAATTTCTGGAGAAAACACAAAGGAAATTAACTTTATAGCAGAAATACAGATCATGCCTGGTACTCAGTTTTAACAGTTATTTTACCCACAGTCTTAAGGAAAACCCAAGGAAATAACCCATTTCCATAATGCCTTGTCTAAATACATTCCCAAACATAATAATGATCTGGTAATATTTTGCTTATTCCATGTACTTTGTCATCTTTTACAGTATATTGTATATGGTGAAGAGTTGGTACTGGATATACATTGATATGCTTGTGCATATATGAGGTGTTCATTTATTGCTAATAAGGTTTTTAAGAATAGTCAAATTTTTCATAATTGTAAGGCCAGAGACATACCCTTATTGTTTCTAACTCTGGCCATAGAGGAGAGTATAACACCTTCCTAGACAACAATTTGTAAAATAAAGAGGTGATGAAAGCACGTTTATGAGTTAAACAGACACCTACTTGCTAGTTGGTATACTCATAGCTAATTGGTCAATTTTGCCATTGCTGGGTCATCAAGTCAATTATGACTGAGTGATGTCAGCAACTTAATACACATCCAGCCATTCCCCACCTCCCAATCTTTTGTCACTTGAGGTTTCACATTATAACAAGCTCGATCTGCTTCAGTCATCCTGCTCATCAGGGCCATTTATGTGAAGGAATGAAATCCTCTCTTCCCTTCTAAAACCCTTTGTAATATCAATTCTAAACTAAAGTCCCATTTGGTTGTATTTCTTCTTTTCAAGTCATTCATAACCACTGATACTGCACATTCACTTTCTCTCTACTCTTCATTCAGTGGTGTAGTTGAAACCACCAGAGCTCTTGAAAAAAACAGTTCCCAGTAGTAATGGGAGTCTGAGCTTCTGTTTGTCTCTTTTCACACACAACTATGCTTCTGAGGCAGTGAGGAAAGAGGAAAAATACTGGGTGGCAGGCACCATGCTTACTTTTATATAAAGATAGGAATGAGTATTGGTGTCTCCTTACTTCAAATAAGAAGCTAGAGAACTCTCTAGCAATGCAAACCAGGAGCCCAGAAAACTTACTGGGCCCACTTTCTCTTCCATTTTTAATTTTATATGTCATCTCAGTTTTTTTTTTTTTTTTTTTTTTTTTTTTTTTTTTGTGGTACGCGGGCCTCTCACTGCTGTGGCCTCTCCCATTGCGGAGCACAGGCTCTGGACACGCAGGCTCAGCGGCCATGGCTCACGGGCCCAGCCGCTCCGCGGCATGTGGGATCTTCCTGGACTGGGGCACGAACCCGCGTCCCCTGCCTCGGCAGGTGGATTCTCAACCACTGCGCCACCAGGGAAGCCCTCAGTTCATCTTTACAATACTTTATGAAATAGATAGTTTTAGTCCTATTTTCCACATATGCAACTGAGGGTAATAGAGTTTAAGCAACCTGTCAAAGATTAAACAGCTGGACTTATAGGCAGAGTGGGAACTACTTTTTTTCTAAAGTTAAGTTACAGCTGTTTCCATTATACAAGTGATATGCCCATCCCACAGTTTCAATCATTTCACATCTCCAAACTTTAAATTAGGAAAATCCTTAATTTAGAATGTAAAATGTTTCACTTCCTTCCTATCTGGCAAGAAGAGATAGATTGTGATAACAGAATTTCAAGACAAAACTACAATATTGACTGTTTCTCAGCAGTGCATAATTATTTGTAATTAAGATGTCTTTTGGAGACAGTAGTAAACAGAATTATAAGCCAAAAAAAGATGATCCAAGTTGAAAGCAAGACTGGGAAAGGCCCAAGGCGGTCACTGTTATTGACCAATATTGATGAATTAGCTCTCAATAGAGAAGGTTGGTTCCTACAGAAATCTCAATCAGACACATCAGGAAATAAACCATTTAATGTGTAATCAATGATAATCATGTTCTGGTAATGGCAAAGATGTTGGAAAGGTTATTCTTTTAGAAAACTTAGAAAACTTTAGAAAACTTTTTCTGTTGAGTTGCTGTGGGGATCAAGAGATGAGGTAGGTGGAAGCCTGAAGGGTGGCATAAAAGCATTAGAAAAAGGAAAGTAGTGAAGGAACTCATCAATGCCAAAGAAAGGGTTAGAAAGCTTCAAATCAGGGAACTGGTCCCAGCCTCCCTAACAAAATGATGACCAGAAGTAGGAGAGGACAATGCACCAAGTATTTCATGACTTATGGGAATTATTCCCTTAAACTTGACTTGTAAACACCATCTAATCTTCAGAAAACTAATCACCTTCAGTATTTGAAAGTCCATGCTCTGTAAAGCAGAACCCATTTCTTCTGACTAGACCACTGTTACATGTGGTATTTATGTTTCCAACAAAGGTTTCTGTATTAGTGTCAGTCAGTTTACCAGGGCCTCGTCAATCCTGGGGGAGCTGATACCTTCTCTTCCTAGACTCCAGGATACATGGCCTTATCAGCAACTCAAAGCTTTCCATGCAATGCTCTACAGCTTTGTCATCTGTAAGCCCCCAAAGCTATTTTTTACCCAACTAACCCCTGACACAGTTATTGGAAATGTCACCTTGTAGAAAAATAGGTAATGAAAGCAAGAAACCTACCCTGGCCCTGATCAAAGTCTTCTCCAGGTGCTGTCCAAGATAAAGTCACCTCTTCTTCTACTTTTACAGCTTCCAGGTCAATAATTTTGCATGGCGGAAACACATCAGGATGTGGGTCAGCTGGAACGCCCAGCACAAAAAAAGAACCCCCTGAGCTTATTCGGCTAAAGCCCCACTTTTGCTCTTCCTCTCTCCTGCCCACCAATTTTCTTGGGGCATTCATCTGAATATTACCTGTGACACCAAAGAAAAGAATAGCCAAAAAACAAATTACCATCTCCTGAATAGCTTGTTTTTGCAGATTATTGAGAGACATTTTAAGACTTTTTTTCCTTTGCTACATCTTTAGAATAACAGTTTGTTTATTCAACAATTCATTCATCCATTCATTCATTCAATAAATATTTTTAGGGCATATGCTATGCCAGCAGTCACAGACAAAACAGTATTGCTCATGGAATTTACAGTCATATTTATAAACATATATTTATAAATTGTAATAAATGTAAGAAGGAAAAAAGGAAGGGTACTATGAAAGTAAATAACACAGGAATATAATTTAGAGTGGTATCAAGGAAGTAACATTTAACAGTTTCCTAAAGGATGAATAGAAGTCAGCCAGATAAAGAGTGGAGGTTAAGAATATCCCTGGCAGAGGGAACAGGTTGTGTAAAAACTTCTGAAGTGTGGAGAAGAGCTTTGCAAATCAGAAAAATTTAAAGCAAGGAGGAGAATAGTTTGAGATGAGACAGGAGAGAGAAGTTCAAGTAGGACCTCATGGGCCATTGTAGTGGTTTTAGAGTTTAATCTTAAATGTGCTGTGGGGAAGCAGGGCAGTGATATGGTCACATTTGCTCTCTGACAGGTCACTCTGGCTGCTCTCAGTGGAGAATTGATTCTAGCACAGGAAGCAATGAGGCCACTGCAACAGTCCAGATAGGAGAAGATGGTAGCTTGGGTTGGGTGATAGCAGTGGAGAGGAGGCTAGTAGGCATTTCGAGATGCATTTTGGGGAGAAAATCAGCAAAAGCTGGTGATGGATTTGAATATGGAGTGATGAAGAAGGGAACGTTGGTGAACAAAAAGAATAGCTCCCAGGTTCCTAAAATGAGCAAATGGGAAGAGAAACAGGCTATGGGGAGGAGACTAACTATTTAAGTTACAAGGTTTGTGATTCCTGTAAAACATCTAATTGACGATGTCAAGGAGCCAGTTAGATATGGATTTTAAGCTCAAAGAAGAGGTTTTAGCTAGATTTAATAATTTTGAACCTATGAATTAGGAAGTTATAGGCATATAGATGTTATTAAAGCCATATAGGTTAATGAAATTACCTAATAAGAATTTCAGCTATAAAAATAAAAAGTATTTACTAAGTGCTTGCTATGTGTCAGGCACTTTTTAAAGTACCTTATATTATCAACTATTTAATTTTTCAGCAATGCTATGAGGAGAGTGCAGTTATTGCCCCCATTTTTACAGATGATGAAACTGAAGCACACAGAGGCTAAGTAACTTGCCCAAAGTCACACAGCTAGTAAATGGAGGAACTAGGTTTCAAACCCATGTAACGTGGCTCCAGATAGAAGAGTGAGAAGAGAAGGATAAGACTAAGCTTTGATAATTGCCAACACTTAGAGGCTTGGTAGAAAAAGAGAAGCTGGAGAAAGAGCCTGAGAATAAAAATTCCAGAGAATAAGAGGTAAGCAGGAGAGTGTGGTATCATAGAAACCAGGAAATGGCAAAGGAGAAATCAATCAGCTGTGTCAGGTACTGCTGAGGTCAGGTAAAATGAGGACTGAAATGTGTCCTTTGCATATAAGAGCAGGTAGTCATTGGTGACTAAGGCCAGAGCAATACCAATGGAGTGATGTGGGTGGAGGTCTGATTGCAGTGAGCAGAGTAGTAAACTGGAGGTGAGAAGGTACAGTCGGCAGATTTAGATTTAATTTCAAGGAACTGGATGACAGGGAGTAGACAGGTGAACAGTAGCTTAAGGGGGAACCACCAAAATTTTTTTTAATATGGGAAGTAACAAATCATGCTTGAATGCTCTTCAGAGGACATGCAAGGGAGAACTCTCAAGGACCCTTGATAAGCAGGCTGGGTGGATCCAGAGCAGATCCAACAGAGGCACTAGGGAGGAGAGGAAGGAAGTAGATGCTGCTGTGCCCGGAGCTTTGGTGGTGTGAAAACAGAGCAGCTCACATTTTTCAATGCAGTGTACTCTCAAGGTCATCACCTGAAAATGAGCTGATAAATGAATGTTATGTGAGGTAGGCATGCCTAGGGAAATCTAAATTTTTCTTTCGGTGCTATCAAGGGCCTATATGAAGTACACAGATAAAAGCAGAGTTGAATATGACTTTTCTATTCTCAGTGTACACTAGATGTTGATATTTGCATCCTTTAAATTCATGGCTTTAAAAAAGATACTAGACCAGTCAGTAGCCTGCAAGCTCCTTGATAGGAATCAAGTCTTATTCTACCTGGTATTCCAAGTTCTTAGGACTAAGCCTGTCACCTAGGAGGCCTTCAAAAATGTTTGATGTATAAATGAAAGAGGGAATATCTACTTAGAAATGAAGTATTACATCTAGATACAAAATCATATCTTTGTAGTAAAACTGTGTTACCTTGCAAATTGATTTACATTGGTTTTGAAATAATCCAAATTATTTTAACTATAGGTGAGAGTAAATTGTGTTCTAGGCAACACTAAAAATATCAGGAGATGCAAATCCACTATAGCATCTTAATTGTTTTCTACTGAAAAGTACATATAGTACAAAAATATAGAATCATGTTATGGTATGGTCCAAATGATTAGTTATAGCTGCTAAAATACATGAAAAGTATTCATAAAGATTCTGCAGTTTTGCAAATAAGAATGATTCGAAACATTTTTTGAGATTATATTTAAAGACTACAGCATATTTCTGTTTGTTATACTTTAACCACTGCTTCCCATCAGGAACTATTATAATAATGGTGTTTAAAAAATATGTGTATCTTCTATGTATTTGGCACTTTTATCTTGAAAGAAGACAGAACATCTTCAGGAAGCCCTCAGTTTCCTGTAATATCCACACTCATACTTTTTCAGGAACTCATTTCCTTTGTGGATTGTTTGGGCTACTTGCTTCCTTCTTTAAACTGCTAATAACTTTTTGCCTCTTCCTCTTTCCTCTGTAGAGGAAGTACAAGAGCTGGAACTAAGAAAACTCAATAAATCTCTTTGCCTGGTAGTAATTCTGATGAAACAGTCACAAGAAAGAGGTCAAAATAATGACTAAAACAAAGATAGGAGAAATCTGTGGGAATTACCTACTGCCTTCCTGTTATCTACTATCATGAATCACTGAGGATTAAAGAGATAATCAACAAATTATGCATTGACTTATATAAAAGAGGTTTGAAATTCACCTGTCTCTCTGATACATACGCACACACACTCATCAGAAATATACACATTAAATGATGTTATTCAAATAACAGTGCTAATGATTCTTACCATTTGTTATGTAACCTGGTACGTACATAGCATGACTTCCTGGAATAGAGTGGGCTAGGGCGCTTATGCTGGGAGAATGATTGACATGCACTTTCAAGCTATATCTACCATTTACAGCAAAGGAGAAAAAATACCTCGAGTAAAT
Source organism: Physeter macrocephalus (assembly GCF_002837175.3). Lineage (NCBI taxonomy): Eukaryota > Metazoa > Chordata > Mammalia > Artiodactyla > Physeteridae > Physeter > Physeter macrocephalus. The sequence continues at coordinate 108,207,920 of NC_041217.1, forward strand.
TCCATCATTTTTTATAACATCAGCACCTGTTAATATAAAAAAACTCAATGTCAATATGTATCACAGTTGATTACTAATATTTAATTAAATCATTAAAAATAAGATTTATTCCCCTTGTTCTTCTAATTTTAGCATATGCTGTCATGCTCATAGCTACTTTTGATATTATCAGGTGATTAAAATTCCAATGGCTCCATAATTTCTCCTTGTGATTCCTTAACCTCTGAAAAATTATTTTCTAAGGTGAATGAGTTGTACCTGCTTCAGTGCTAATAAAGCATTTAATAATCACCTTTAGCACTCTCCTTCCTATCACTGAAAATAATACTAGGTTTTCATAGAAACCAAGCACATTCTTAAGCCTATTTATAGTCACACACCCTTTTGAGATAAAAGCTACTCTGCTCCCAGTGAATAAATATATATGCACATATACATACTTTCATGCAATTTCAAGGGGTTTATGAACACCCTGAAGCCCTGATGAAAAAAAAAAAACTTTGGTAATTGATATAATAGTGTGAAATTAATTTCGTCATTAGAGGATACGTGGATTGTTCTAGATTCGAAGGTGCTCACTGACTTGGAGTTTGACAGGCTTTGGTTCTGTGCACTTCAGGAGGATGTGCCTTGCTTCAGGAGGCATTCTAAAAGCTTGCCCAGTGCTAGACTTCTTTCCTTTTGCATTGGTCCTCAGAGAGTCATTCAGTTCCAAACCAAGCCCATGACTGAATGGCAGCAAGGCCTAGATTCCAGGGCAGCCACGGGAGGTGCAGCTTAGCCCAAGTGCAGATCACATTCACTGTTCAAGTGCAAGTGGCCACACGGGGCAAGCAGCTTGTCCTATTCTAGGGTCAATTCACTTCTCACACCTCACACCCAGCCCTGTTCTCTAGCATTGCATCATCACTAAAGTGCTCTAGAATCCTCACTAGAGAGGCAGGTCTGCTCCTTAACATGAGAAAAATAGGAGTATATTTTATTAAAATAAAAAACGCTAAGCACCTTATGATCACAGTAGTTTTAGAAACCTTTTTTATCTACTGGAAAGAAATCAGATCTTGATATTTAGTGGTTTAATGATTAATAAGGTCTATCTTTGTTGAGAAATGATAAAGGAAAATCTCTTCCTGCAACGGTTACCACTGCCACCTCTTTTAATCGTTGAGTCAGAAAGAAATGGGAAAAAACACTGGCTTGGGTGTCAAGGGACTTGTTTTAAGGTCTGGATCTGCCACTTAGTAGCTGTGAAATGATCCCTCTGAGCCTCAGTTTTCTCATCTATAAAATGGGGATAACATCTCACATGGTGGTTGTGATGATTATTTGAGAGTATGCATGAGAAAGTATATTTAAAATTATAAAACATTTTACAAGTGTAAATTTTATTATTGTTCATTAATTTTATTAGCAGATAAGTACTATTTCTATTATAAACTTAAGTATTAGACGACTATGTGCATGTGTGTTAAGTACGGGGGAAAAAATCTAAATTTACACTTTGATGTTTAAACAACCTTTTCATTGTTTCTTTCATCAGGGTATAAATTTTGACATCAAACAAACGGAATGGTTCCAGGGAATAAATATAAAAGCCTACTAAGGTGCTCTTTCCTAAGACAGCAGGATCTGGTCCCAGGCCAGCCCACAGGCTGGGGCTAGGGAGGAACATTCTGCAAAGTGTATTTTTGGACTGTATACAAAAAGTGAAAGGTGTGGCCAGGGATAAGCAATCAGAGTCTGAGAAGTTTGTTTGGATCCATTCCAGTAGGCAAAATAAGAGGACTTCTCTAGTATCCTCTGAGCTGGACTTGAACTAAAATCCTTTAAATGAACTTTTGTTTCATAAATGTCATACAAGATTGCCATGGCAAGATACTAATGGGTTGCCAAACATAAGACTTTTTTTTTTTAACTTTTAATTGGTTTACTATTATAATTGCTTATACTTAATTGAGATATACATTTATTTCTTTAATCTATTTATTATTCTCTACAAACAACGCATTGCCTCATAGCCTACACGTAGGGCAGACCACATTAAAGCACCGCAGAACAAAATTCTGCCTGAAGTTATGGGCTCAGGAGAATCACAGCAAAATAACCTACAGAGATTTTTCACATAAATTGTCTTGTTTTAAAAAAACATAAGACTCTTAAAAAATTTTTATCTTTGAAACAACAAAGGGAAGGAATATGATTTTACTGGTAGACATCAAACATTGGGGCTGCCAACATAAACTTTGAGGTCTATTGTCATTCTGAGAATTTAGTTTAGGAAAAGAACAGAACAGAAAAGATAAAACAATAAAAGAGTTTGTTTTTAAAAGTTAAAACAAGTTAGTCAGAAAGAGTCCAAGCGCTGCTCTTTGCCCAGATTGATGCTGTGGTGTCTGTGAGGTATGATAATGAAGTTCTGAACTCTCTCTGTGCAGAACGAGTGCTTTGAAGTAGGGTTTGGTTTGGTTTTACTTTGTTTTCCCAGTGGTGGGGAAATCTCTATCCTGGTTCCACTAAGCTTGCCGGCCTGGTCTTCTTGTGACCAAATAACACATGTGAAAGGCCATGGCTCTGCTCTCTCATCAACCCAGCTACTCGGCTAAAGAACAGTCTATGGTCATCTCAATTTCCAATTTTCTCTTTAACAGCTGGGCCAAAAAAGAAGAAATGGATTAACTGTCATTGCATCTCCCTTTTTGGGTTTTCATTTGCTATTTTAATTGTCCAATATGATTATTTCAGTGAATAGGAAAGCTGCTGAATCCTAAAGGAATGTGGGCATGCCTTTCCCAAGTGGCCTTACTGAGTGTGGTCAGTGTCACTGGACAAGTGGAAGCCAAGACCTAAGTGTTGGGCGACTTCCTCCCTCCATTCTGCTCACGCACAGCCACTCTGAGGAGCCTCAAGGAGATTCTCTTTTCCCAAGTTCACATTTGCTTTCCCTGTGCAGATGGAGACCTGTAGCTACTTAGTAGGTCAGTGAGTCCATGAGCATTTGAGAATCTCATAAGATTGGGTGAGAAAAATAATTGAATTGGAAGAATTTTAAAGATAAACTTAATATTGATACTGCAGCATCAGAACAGCTCTTGAGACCATGAAAAATTACATGATATTCCTTGTTACCTGCTCCATCATCAAAAAGTTTCAGCGTAACAGGATCTGCAGTCTCTGACTCAATTGTAGCAGTTACAGTGGCATTGAGAATGGGATAAAACCCCTTTCTCACAATTGCATAAATTGTCACAGGATGGGGAAAATGGGTGCTGTCTCTTTCCACAAAGGCTTCCACAGTGGCAGGGGGCATGGCTGAGCGGGAGGCACCAGAGGTCACTGTCACTTTCAAGGCTTGAGGAGAATGATGGGTATTGTTCAGTGTGTAAGTCCATAGCCCGGGCTGCAAAACAAAGACTTCGTTTGTCAAGTGTGAAGAAAAAAATCAACCCTCATTTTAAAGTGTAAACTTAACCTCGTAGGGTTTTTTGTTCTTGTTTTGTTGATATTGCATTTTCTAAAATACTACAAAAGAATGTCACGAAGAGTAATGTTGGTTAAGAGATAACTAAATTCAGTATTTACATGGCTTTCACTGTACAACCCACTTTCATTGTTAGGTAACTCTTTAGGGAATTAGACCCTGAATTTATTTTGGGGGAAGGACACATCTTGATTCACATTTTTAGAGGATAACGATGTGTCCAGCTTCAAAGTACTTGGCAAATATTAATCTGAGCCCCTTCACCCTACAGGAGGTTCAATGTGTTTATTCCTTTTATATAATGGAGAAAATTACAGCAAATTAAGTGGACAATTATGATTTATGTGGATAACCTGGAATAAAAGGCAACAGTATCCTTCCTTCCCTCCACTTCCTTCAATACTCCCATGCCCAGAAATCTCAAGCAACAAAACCCACATACACTATTAGGGACCAAGAAAAGGAACACTAATTTTAATAGATCAGGATTGCACAATGTCTATGTTGAGTAATTTATAGAAGTATTGCTGAATGCCATTCTCCTTATCTGTCTGGGCTGCCTGGGGGAAACCTGCAAAAGCATGTCTGAAAGAAAAAAGCTTAAACTACAATGTAGCAGAAATTTGTTCTTTTGATAAAATTGTACGGAAGTATTCCTTTTTTTCCTAATTCCTGCTGCTGCTCCTTCTTAAATCCTGGAAGTAGCAGGAGGAACACAATCAAGCAGGATGAAGAAGAGAGAAATCAGTGGGTTAAGGTTTGTCTCTGGAAAGTTAAGATGCCACACCCTATCCAGTCTTCTTGGGATTCATGTGCTTTGCCATTTTCCAGTGAAGTCACAATTCAAGCATCAAGATTATCTACCTATCTGGGTTTTTTCTGTTTTGTTTTGTTTTGTTTTGTTTTTTGTAATCATAACGTTAGTAACAGACATGTGGTGGAAACCTCCACATGAAAACTCCTCTGTGGGTGAAAGAAGTGTTTTGATATAGGGCACCTAATCCAGACAAAGAGGTCAGGCAAAAGCAGCAAGAAGTAGGTAAAGTGTTCCTGGTCCTTGTGCACACGTGTGAAAAGAACATGATGCGTTTGGAGAAAAGTTAAGTAGGGGCAGAGCACAGGGTGTTTGGGATAAGGGTTAGGAGATAAGTTTGGGGTTGGGGAGTGGGAGGTACAAACTAGGGTGTAAGATAGGCTTAAGGATGTATTGTACAACATGGGGAATGTAGCCAATCTTTTGTAAAAACTATAAGTGGAAAGGAACCTTTAAAAATTATATAAAAAATGAAGCTTTTCTAAATTAAAAAATAATTTTTAAAAAGAGCTAAGTTTGGGCAGAAGCCAGAACGTGAAGGGCTTAGTATATATTAATAACCACATGGATTTTATCCTGAGACCATCAGAGAGTTTTGAGTAGGAGACAGGTTTGATCAGATTTGTGCTTCAGAAGGATCACTCTGATAAAGGTGTTTGAAGAGAAGGATGCTAGGCCAGAGGAAGGATGGCCAAGCAAAGGCTATCAACAGTGATCGGGGGCGGAGGGAGGGCCAACAGACCTGAAGAGGGATTGCATTCAGGCAATGCACAGCCTTCCCATGTGCTGTTTCTTCTGTCCAGAATGTTATTCACACCTCTAGCCCCTTAGGCGTCCACATTTCCATTTTGATGTCTTCACCTCCAGGAAGCATTCTCCTTCCCCCACTGCCTGCACATGCCTCCTGTGTGCTCTGAGTATCCTGTTCTTATTCTTATTATGGCACTTTATTGTAAAGCACCTAGAACAAGACCCTGTACATAGTAGGTGCTCAAAAACATATGTATTGCATGTATTCATATTATAAATTCTAAGTAGAGGGTTTTTTCTAAGTATTTGATACAGATTTTGTAAAGAAGGAAGTAAGCAAAAAGAAATTATTTGTACTACATAAATACTAATTTCCACTGTTGAAGTGAGAAGCCTTTGGTGTCCATTATTTAAAGTTTTGAACATACCTTAGTAGTTCCTCTTAAATTTTGAACATTCAAAAAATCCCTCATAAATTTAAAGTAAAATTTTGATAAATCAGAATAGGATTTCCTTTACACAATGCATTTAATTCTGTGATCCATTTGAAAGTCACGTAGTTGACTAAACGTTGTCATTACAAACAAGCTTACGATACCTACCTTAGCAGTTCCTGGAATCCAGAGGCGAGCAGTCCGAAAAGCTAGATTGGTGGTAAAATCATCTGTGTAGTATTTTCTTCCATTAGGATCAAATAATACAATCTCAGGGGGACCACTGGTCTGCCATGTGACTAGAAAGGTAGTGTCATTGCCCACACTGTGATCCACAGTCACAGTGTTTTTCAGTTGATGGTGAGGTTTAACATATTCACCTATACTTTCAAGCTGTTCGAGAGAATATACATGTGAAAGTTTCTATCATATGCATAATCATTCCATTTTTCCTTTATTTTTATGACAAATAAAAATGAATTGGCAAAAATAAAAAACTATTTAACTTGGACATTTCCTATATTTACATAAATTATTTTTCATGTAAAAATACTTTGCTTAAGCAAAGTGTTATAAGTACAGTAGATATAAAATATTTTGTTATAGCTAGTACATGTCACTTCATTAATCTTTATCAAGAGATTTTAGCTGTTCTCATACTTCTCTCTTATCCAAATCAACCTTAGCCTCAGAGCAGCAATTAAAACAAGCTTTTTTTTGACTTTTTTTGTGAATGTGCTCTAATTAGTTTGTGTATAATCTGTCCAGATACCTTTATGTATTTTAATAAGAAATCAGACATTGGGTTTCAGCGGGGTTTGGTACATTTAAAAAAATCATTTAGTCATGATTTAAGCTGTGTTCACTTAAATAAGCTGTGTGTGCACTTGTGTGTATGTGTGTGTGTGTGTGTGTGTGTGTGTGTGTGTGTGTAACATGCACAAAGTGCATACAGATGCCAGGCACTGTGCTAAATGCTTTACATGTATTATCTAACCCAACCCTTATGAAAACCCTCTGAGATAAGTGCTATTGTTACCCACATTTCCCAGATGAAATGACAGGCTTAGGGAAGTAAGCTGTCCAAGGTCACATAGCAAGGAGGTGAAACAGGCATAGAGCCCAGGCTGGCTGACACCAGAACCCCTGCGTTTAATCGCTGTGTATTCACAAAGAATACCAGTCTATAAATAACTTTGAAAAATTATATTTATTAAATAAAGACATTAGCAACACTGTAAAATTGCTCAGACTTGTGAAGAATGTAAAATTCTGTTGGTGGATGACAGCAAAGACATTGCGGATTATTTGTTCAACTCAATTGAACAAGTGTCCATGGACTGCTGATTACTGTGCCACGTTCCATGCTGGGCTCTGAGCTGTTGAAGGGGATTAGATGTAGTTTCTGCCCAGAGTCTAGAGGGGCTGATGACATGCAAATAACTGGGGAGAGGTGGCCAAGTCTGGGAACCAATTTGAGTCATATGAATAATGTTTTGCTAAATTTGTTTTACTTTTTTAAACATTTCTTTTTATTTCATATTATTAAAGAGAAAATCAAGGGTAGAAAGATTATTCAGAAGAGCCAATTGTAGTCTAATCTAAAATATACGTTATCATTTAAAGTTCACCTTTTTCCACAATGACAGAACTGTGGTTATTGCCTTTACTCTGTACATATAATCATGTTAAATATTTTCTAAGAATCATTTACTGATTTCATTGCTCCCATCAAGCTATTAACTTGGCAGGTTCACTTACCATCTGTGAGGAAACAGCAGGTGAAATTTTATTCAAAACATTATTCAGTTATACTCAAAATATCTTTAAAGTACTTTGAAAGAAAAAAAATTGGCCCTTTGAAAAAAATGGCTTGATTAAAGGAAGATTTTGTGAGCAAAATCAAATAAATTGTGGTAGTTGGAGAGATCTTTAGGAATTTCTAGAATTGAACAAAATAGTTGATACTTTTTATATGAGGGAGGCTCTTCAAGGAAGTTTTTGAAGAAGCAAAGTAAAATGGATTCTGATTGATGGCAAGTTTGAACTAAAACTAAAGCCACTGATTCTTTTTTTTTTTTTTTTTTTTTTGGTTTGCGGGCCTCTCACTGTTGTGGCCTCTCCCGTTGCGGAGCACAGGCTCCGGACGCGCAGGCCCAGCGGCCATGGCTCACGGGCCCAGCCGCTCCGCGGCATGTGGGATCCTCCCAGACCAGGGGGCGAACCCGGTTCCCCTGCATCGGCAGGCGGACGCGCAACCACTGCGCCACCAGGGAAGCCCGCCACTGATTCTTATTTTAATTCTGGGCCTTACCTCTACCCGATGTCCCACCCCCCAACCCCATTTTGAGCCACAGGGAAGGAGCAAACTCTGCTATAGACCTTGAAAAGCTGAAGTAGCAATTACAGAAAATGACTCCTAGGGCTGAGAAGTAGACATCAGGTAAAGATGAAGCCTGGTTCTGGTGATGTCAAGAAGCTCATTAAAAGCCTTCTTTTAATGTAACAAGGACTGTTACATGTTCAAATAAAGTTAATGAGACAGCACAATTCATCTATTTTCCTTGCTCCCTCTCCCCTCTCCCCTATCTGTAAATATAATATTGAGGAAATTCTGACCTGAATATGTTGTTGAAAAATGTCTCCAGATCCAGAGGAAATTCTACTGAAAGCATCAAGCATGCTATTGGAATTGGATTTATCTGGAACAAAGAACTTTAAACCTCCTGAAATACACAATTGGGGTGTTAGCTATTAAAATGTATAAAGTAAAACAAAAGATAAAATGATAGGCCTTTTCTAACAAACTTCTTTTGCTTAAGAGGGTGATTTTGGGGAAAGCAGGAGCTGTGCTTGACTTGCTTTGCACGGCATCCTATACAACCACATGGTGAGCAGGCACCCCAAGGCAGGTGGTTTTGTTTGTTCTATTCATGGCTGTAATTGTAGGGTCTAGAGCTCTACCCAGTATGCGATAAAAACTCAATAAATATTTATCGAAAATAAATATTTATTGAAATCAATAAACATTTAATTAAGGTAATTCCTAGACAATCTAGGTTAATTGCTACCCATTTATATTGCTATATATTTACATTCACATTCTGAAAACATTATTTTCAAACATAATTCAATAAAACCTAGCTTTCAGTTTTCAAGTTAGCATATGCATTTTTTATTCAATGTGAGGAGTATAAGATAAAATTATTCTGTGCCTCATTTAGAACAAAAGAAGATATGTGTGTAATATTGTATGTCTCCTTATCATAGAAGTTAGTGCATTTAAACATACTTTTAGCTCCATGATTATACATGCTCAGGCTGGTTTAACAAAGAAGTAATAATAATATTTTCATTAGGTGTATATAATTGGCACTTTCTAAGGAAAGTATAAAAAAGTCAGCAAATTTTTGACAGAATTTAGCAATGATTTGTGTGTTTTTTCTTAAGAAAACTGTTTATAGTTTTTTCAATTAAGCCATGTATTCTGTTGACATAATCTGAGTTTCATGGTGGTTCTTTGAATATTCAAGTTGAAAGGAAATGCTCTAAAATCTGAGTTTCATGGTGGTTCTTTGAATACTCAAGTTGAAAGGAAATGCTCTAAAATATGTTGCTAGTAATTTACCTACCTGTAAGATGTGATAATTCCTCCAGGTTTTTGACCGCAGATGAACCCAGGGCAATGGTATGAATAGTTGAACCACTGCTGAGCACAGTGAGGAAGCAGTTGGTGACATGCTCATCATCTCCACTGGTCACGAGTATCATCACAGAGCTGAAGGCTTTTCCATTCAGTTTTTCAACCATCTGAACAGAGGGTATCATTCATTTGGAAGGAAATGTGATTCAAATTGCCTTATTGAGCAGGAGAATTCACTCTCATTCCAAATTCCCCACCAGGGGGGCATATTCCTCTTCCAGGTCCTTTGTAACTTCCCACACTCTCCATGCCTATCTCCACTCAGTCCTCACCTCACCCCATCACAGCACTTGTCACCCTACGTGCCATTGCCTGCTTACTCATGGATAGGGCTTCTTCCTGTTCAAATCACTATGAGATACCCCTAGTTTAGAACAGTGTCTATCATAGAGGATGTGGGAGAACATTATTATGTGAGATCGTTGTTTCTGAGATCCAATAAGTGGCCAATAAAAGGACCTAGAGCAGTGGTTCTCAACCTTGGCTATACATTGGAATTGGATGAGAACTTTAAAATTTTTTAATGGCCAGCTCAATGGCCCAAGATCAATTAAATCAGAATCTCTGGGGGTGAGATGCAGGCATCGGAATTTTTGAATCCCCAGCTGATTTCAATGGGCAGCCAATGTTGAGAAACTCTTGGCTGTAGGCAGTAACAATTGCAATTGTGTTCTGCCTGCTACCAGATGTTTAACGCATGGCAGTATCCTCAATGTCAAATCCAAACTTATGCTGATTTAGATGAATTCCATTATTCTTGAAACATACCTCTGACCTTAACTGATATTCATATGCTTGAGGTCTAGTATGACTATAGGCAGGAGGCCAGACATGCTGATTTTGATTGGAAAACCCAAGGGTAACAACGGCCACAGATGGAACAGTCCCAGATGGATAGGGACAGTGTTAGAAAATTTTCTGATGATGCTGAAGTCCCCCAGCCTTGATCATTGTATTCATTTATTTACTCATTCCTTCAACAAATTTTTCTTAAGCAACTATTACATGCCCTTTACTAGGCACAGGGGATTCAGTGGTGAGAAAGTCGTGGTCCCTGACCTTAAAGATAATCCATCATTACTTTCCTATACTTGAGACTCATGACCATATTGTAACAGATTGCCCCAAATCAGAAGCAACCTCAGATACAAAGTGAGAGAAAGGAAAGTGATGGGAAAGGAAAGTGATGGTGAGGCTTGGGGTGCTCTACTGTACCTCAAATCCCTTCTTCAGCCCTGAGCAGACACTGGTTTCTGCTTCAGCTGACACAGTGGCAGGCAGATACGAAACCAGCAGCTTTCGGTCATCATCATTGTTAATTTGGTGTAGCTGGGCTCTGATAGTCCCTTTGCTATTAAAACTAGCAATGCCCACAAAGGTGTGAATTTCAACAATCTGCATCAAGTAAAATTCTGCTGCTTGTTGCAGTTGAAGGAGTCTGTCAGCCTATGTTGCAGAAAGGAAAAAAGAAAGGTTAACAACATTAGGTTGGTAGACAAACGTATAACTAAGTAACTCAATTAGCAAATATCTCTGCTAATTCTTTAGAGATGTCAGACTGTGATTTTTTGAGTTGTAAAGATTGACACTATGCTAGAATATTGTTTGATTAATTGCAGGCTCAAAAATGAATGCTTTTCGGGGTGGGGGGTGTGGTTTGGAACTCTGCCCCTAAGAAGCTGTTCAGGATTTACCATTCCGTAAGAACACATACATCCACCATTTCTCTCCTACCCGATTCAAAGATCTGTAGAACCAATAGAGACTTGGTTTGTAATTGCTTCTTTTAAAATTCATCCTGGGTAAGAAGAAACATTGCAAAGATCTTATGGTAGAGAGGAACAGCAGTCAGGCATCTATCCTGGCACTACTCTCTGTTATCATGTTTATCTTAGGCTGGGCATTCCATCTGTAAAGTGAGGGTAATAATAATCTTTCTTACTTGCTAAAATAGAATTACTGTGAGGATCAACTGAGATATGTATATGACAGTAGTTACACCTTGAATAAGTATAAAGTAATGTTAGTGACCACGTTTGGGCAGGTAATACTATTGATGAATTCATTAGGGTCACTTGTTTTGAAGGCTGTGGGAGCAGCAAGCTGAGCTTCAATAACTACCTGTTCAGTGATGATTGTGGTCTCTCTCTCCAACCTAGACATCTCCCTTAACATCTGGACCTGCATTTCACACTGCTTAGGAAACACCACCAATTTAACCTCTCACAAGTATCTCAAACTCTATACACTTTGAATTCATTGCCCCCCTTCCCAAATATTGTTTCTCTTACAATATTGAGCGGTAAATTGGTAGAGTGGATAAAACAAGGACTTTGAATCCTGCCTTCAACTTTTACTAGTAATGTGACCATAGAGAAATCACTTATCTCTTTTAGCTTCAGTTTTCTCATCTGCAAAATGGGTACATAGTAAGTACTTAGTAAATACTAAGTATTGCTAACGTCACGGTCATGACCTCTACTCCTAACTAGTGAAGCCAGAAACCTGGAACTCACTTTTATTACTCCTGTGTTACCAGCCTCCATATCCTTGAACAGGTCATATCAATACGTCTTAAATTTCTCTCAAATTCATACCATCATTCATTTCATCATTCATTTTCATCTTATCTGTCATTTTTCTAGCCCAAGCCAGTGTTAGTTATATCCATACCAATTGATGTACTTCCCCTGAAAAAATTCTACTAATTTTGCCTCTCAGCCACCTGCATACACTATTCTCTTCATTGGAATGCCTCCCCTCACCTCACCCAACTGGCAAATATCTACTTATGCTTCAAGACTCAACTCCAAGTTCATCCTCTCAGTGAAGTCTTCCTCAATCACTCTCCTATAACCCAGATGCTGCCAATGCCTCCACAGCAATTCACACCTCTGTGGAGCCTTGTCACATTGTATTGTGTTTATTCACATGTGTGTGTTGTCTCCTTCATCAGATTGTGAGCATTTCAAAGCAGACTCTATTCTGTCATCTCTGTATCCCCCAAGCCAGCACAGTATAGGCACCTGATAAATGAATGGATGGTCGTGATGGTTCAGTGACACTATTGGCAGGAAAAGGGAGAGAAGTTTTCTTTGCCATAAGCTTGCTACTTTAGGCTTATTTCTCTTCTACTTCTCTCAGGTCTTCTTTCAAGTACAGCTATCTTTCCCTTTCACTCCATCTGTTTTTGCTCAACAGAGGCAGATAGTCAATATAAATTACTCTGAGATCATATTTGAAGATCATACCCTAGTCAACTGCAGGTAGGCAAGATTACAAAATTATCTAGATGCTGAATGTATTAGTGGTATTCCTCATATTTTAGAGACAAGCTAAAAAAGGCAAATTTCCCAGGACTACTGATCCAGAGAATACAAGAGGATAAACTCTCCCTTAGGACAAGTACTATAATAAAATAACAGTTGCTACTTATAAACCAGAAACTTCATATTCATTATCTCATTTTCCCTTTCAACAACACTGTGAAGTAGTTAGTGGTGCGCTGGTAAAAGTTTAAAAACTGGCTTTCTGGTAAAAAGAGAGAGAGGGAGAACCCTGGATTTGTTGCAGTGTCTATGGAGTAAATATTCTCACTGTGGCGGATTTAAGCTGTCAACCTGACATCGCTGAGTGCAAAGTTGGGAAGAGATATGTAGGAGCAGACTCATAGAGATGATAGACCAGAAATAACCTCAGGAGCCTAGATCTGGGATCAGCAGACATTTTCTGTAAAGGATCCGATAGTAAATATTTTAGGCTTGGTGGGACATATATTGTCTTTTGCAACTACTCAGCTCTGCTATTTTAGTACTGAAGCAGCCATAGATAATATGTAAACAAATGAGCATTGCTCTCTCCCAATAAAATTTTACTTATGGATGATAATATTTGAATTTCTTATAATTTTCATGTGTCCTGAAATTTTATTATTCTCCTGATTTTTTTCTAAACCCATTCTTAATTTGCAGGCTATGCAAAAGCAGGTAGTTACTGACTCTGGGCATAGATAATAGTAAAACTAGTAGAAAAATAATTAGGAAGTAATGAGTTTTGAGCATTTATTATGCTTATTTCAATATATTTTATTTAATTATAACTCTACATAGTTTATTTTTTAATAATGGCTATATTTACAACTGGCTTGCAAATTTCCTGAAAATTTAACAATTGACTCCTGTGAGCCAGTATGAACTGGCTCTGTCACAACAATGAAATAGGTATTGTTATCTCTGTCTTACAGATGAGAAAACTGAGCTTCAGAGAGGTTATTTGCTCTTGATTACACAGTCAGTAAATGAAGGAGCCAGGACTTAAAGCACATCTGCCTGATTCCAGAGACTAAACCTCTAATTACTGTCTAAGAATTCTGGAGCTTTGGAGAATGGGTTTCTGGAAGGCTGCCAGATTGCCAGATGAGTGAGATATGTTTCTCTGTACACAATGACATAGAAAATACACACATAATGGATATGCACACTCACTGCAAACTCAGTCTATTGCGTCGGCCATGGTTGTTTACCAGTGAGTGGAATGTGGTCAGAAGGGAGCCTTCCTCTACATGTCAGAGTTTTGGAAAGGGTTTTGGTTGGAAAAGGTTGCAATTAGTAGCAATAATGAGGGCTGGGAATTACCTGTGGATTTCATTTTTCTGCCTTATCTCAATTTCTAGGCCACATTCTGAATTTGTTTCTCTCATCCCCAAGAAGAGATGATGCCCATGACTATTCCAAACGTTTGGCCTCACCCTTCCCTTCCCTTACCCTCTGAAAAGAAAAAGAATTAAAAACTGATAGAAAAAAGTGATGAATGGTTTACAACTATTTTGGTTCAAATGTTACCTTTGCCATCTTGCTGGACACATCCAGCACTAAACAGACCACCTTGTCGCCAGCCTGTAGGAGAGAGAATGTGGGAGGAGGCGGAAGCTCAGTCCCTTTCATGGGAAAACTGTTATTAAAGTCGTCAGAGTCTGTGATTACATCCCAGGTACTTCTGAGGCTGCACATTTGGTTCTGCAGGTTTGGAGCCTCTTGGGTGTGGGTACTTGCATTACAGAATTCAACCACCTCGAAAAAGAAAAAAATAAAAGTACTCAGAAAATAATCAGAAAATAAAAGTACTCCTCTCATACTAGACATACTTCTCATTCTCAAACAACTAAAGGTGAGAGGAAAGGTGAGCTGAAACATGAGAAATCAGAAGTGCTACAGCTATGTCCTTCTTTACTTCAAGATTGCCATTCAATTTACAGATAAACCTTGGCACCCTTTGCTTGAAACTCTGGCATCCATGTGGTACTGAGGTCAACCTCTATTAAAGTTTTTTTGTGCTCAGGTAACAGAGTAGACAGTGTATAAATATCTTAGGCTTTAAAAAAATGAAACAAACTTTCATCTTCCTTAGCATAATAATGTGTTAAAGAAAACACCCCAGGAGATGTTATCTTGATCAGCCTATTCCTTGGAATAATATTTAATAACCACTGCACCTTTATCTATTGATCAATAAACCTATATTGAGCTAGTTCAAATATTGACCTCTGTAAGACTAGGATAAGGAGAAAACCAACTTAAATCTACTTCCTAATCTTTCTCCCCATTTGGAGATGTAGCCATAATTCATACAATAATACTAAACCTAGGCAGCACCTCTTTTAAAAGCATGATTTGCATTGCAAACTAATGCGTTATCTACTTCCCCGTGGCTATATTCCTATGAACAGTAGATGCTTCCTGCTAACAGAGCTATGGAAGCTTAGAGGTAAAAGAAATCTTACAGATTCTCTAGCCCCAACTCTAATTTCTTAGAAAAGGAAGCTGAAGCTTCAAAAAGTTAATAATTGCATAAGAACATGAGTTTCTTAGTAGGATGGGGAGGTATGATAGAACCTGTTTTGTTGTTGTTGTTTGTATGTTTGTTTTTAACTCTTTTCTTTATATTTCATGACTATGGTTAGGAGATGGGAAAAGTTTTCTGACTGGATATTAATGAGTAGGTGTTTCAAATGACCACAAAGATAGTACCTAGCCACAAACAATGTGGATGAAATAACATGGAATTAGCTTGGCTTCAGATATTAAAGCTGTAAATTTAATTAAAACCATAATGAATTGGACAAGAAATATGAAAAAGCACCTTAAAGTTACAGAATGACTCTTAGCCTTGACTAAAACCAGACTGAAGAAAAAAAATTATCTAAAGAAAGAATGTGTCAATCCAAGGAACATTGGGTTAGTCATAGAAACAGAAAACTTCACAGAGACACTGCCCACAGTGTTCCTAGCTCAATGGAGAGGACGTGACCCACAGATGTGATGAAGTTGGAAAAATGTATCAGATTATGAAGGCTGATGTGACTAAATCTCTGCATCTCCTAACTCCCTCCTTTCTGAATCCACACTCTCAAAATAGGCCCCTGGGTAGAATTTGGCTGTTCCGTGCTGCTTCTGTCAGAGAAGATGAACTGGCTAGAGAATGCGAGTGTCAGATCTCCATGACAGATTACTCTTTTTTTTTTTTTTTTTTTTTTTTTTTTTTGTGGTTTGCGGGCCTTCCTCTGCTGTGGCCTCTCCCGTTGCGGAGCACAGGCTCCGGACGCGCAGGCCCAGCGGCCATGGCTCACGGGCCCAGCCGCTCCGCGGCATGTGGGATCCTCCCAGACCGGGGCGCGAACCCGGTTCCCCTGCATCGGCAGGCGGACGCGCAACCACTGCGCCACCAGGGAAGCCCCAACAGATTACTCTTTTTAAATAATTTTTAAAATGTGTTCTGAATTCCTACACAAGGCTTTTGTCAGTTAGCGTGGAATACTGACAAGATTGAGTTTCTGAACCTGCAAAGCTAAGGGTTAGTTGACTTCCCTTGGTAACACCTGACTTTTCTTTTTAAGTTCTAGAATATGCAAAACAAGGGAAAGAGAATTAGGGAATTCCATTAAAATAAGAGTGGTTTGCTACCTTAAATGAAGAAATATAATCATACGTTACATCCCTGTCATTAACCCGGTACACTTTCCTGTGAAAGGATATAGGAGCACCACCATACGAGCAATTTATTTTGAAGACTCCAGGTTTCCCCTTGTTAAATCACCTTCCCTGGAGAGCAAATAATCACTTTTCTAAAGGAAACAATTTATACTGATCAGCTTGGACTGTCGAGGGGGGGCACTGAGTTTTTTTTTTTTAATCTATAAAGACTAGATGACCTCTAAGGTTCCCCAAGCTCTAAAACGTAGTGAATCCTTTTTCTTTTCTTTTCTTTTTTTTTTTTTTTTTGACTGCATCGGGTCTTGGTTGTGGCACGCAGGATCTTTCATTGCGGCGCACAGGCTTCTCTTTCTCTAGTTGTGGCATGCAGGTTTTCTCTCTCTAGTTATGGTGTGTGGGCTCCAGAGCACATGGGCTCTATAGTTGAGGCACACGGGCTCAGTAGTTGTGGCACGCAGGCTTCTCATTGCGGTGGCTTCTCTTGTTGCGGAGCATGGGCTCTAGGAGCGTGGACTTCAGTAGTTGTGGCTCACGAGCTTAGTTGCCCCTTGGCATGTGGGATCTTAGTTCCCCGACCAGGGATTGAACACTCCTCTCCTGCATTGGAAGGTGGATTCTTTACCACTGGACCACCAGGGAAGTCCCAAATGTAGTGAATCCTAATTGTCTTTTTGTTTAAATACTTAAAACATATCAGTCTATCTTGGGAAAAGATGGAATCTTGTAAGAGTTTGTTATTCTAAGGCCATACTTACAGAAGATAAACTTTGCATGAACATTATCGATGCAGTTGCATTTTGGGTGCTATTGTATATAAACATGCATCCTTCTTTGAAAATCTTGCTAATAATACAGTTTTCTTGGGGGCAAGGGCCTCTTTCACACAAGAAAATGCCTGTGATGTCAGATGAACACCTAAAATAGAAAGAGACATTGGGTCTGTTTTAGAAGTACTTATGTTTCTTTTTTATTGGCTCATAAAATAATTTGTTTCTAGGATCGTAGATTGATAGATACACAGAAGACATTTTAAAAACTATTAAGAAAGGTCATTAATTTACAAATGCACTCCACTTGATTTTAAAGCATTTGATTTTGATGAGGGGCTCTGTATTGCCAAGGGCTTTACCAGCTAAACAGGGTCAAAGCAAAAGTCACCGAGAAATCAACATGAACTTTTGGAGACCTGAGGAAAGGCATGAGTGGTGGTATCCTGAATCAGGGCTCCTTTGAGTTCATTGCCATTGGACATCAGAGGAAGAAGAGAATGAACATCTAATGATGATATTTAAAAGGATTCCTTCCTATATAAGCAGACTCAAATGCTGTCAATGGGATAAAAAAACATCTAAATTTTGGGAGAAGAATCAGTCAATATCTACCAAAATTACAGCTAAAATTACCCTATGACCTGGTAATTCTTAGAAGCTATTCAATAGATATACAGATCTGCCTGCATATAATGGAAATAGCTTATTTATAGCATTATGACTTGTAGTAATAACAAAATATGGTGAACAACTCATTTGTTCAACAATAAGGGACTGGTTGAAAAATTATGGTATATCCATACAATGGAACACTATGCAATTAAAAGAAAAAAGAATGAGGAAAAATATATATTCATATTTATTTGAATTTTCCTGAAGAAACACAGAAAAAATAAATGCGAAACTAATAAAAATGGTGATCTAGAGGGGATGAAAGGGAACAGGGTGAAGAGAGTGGTGGGAGTATGCTATATAAGAGTATAACTTTTTATATTGTTTTGGCATTTGACCACCTAAATATTTACCAATTTTTTAAAAAATCCAATAAAATTTTAAAACTGAAAATTGTCAGTTAAGTTTTGCAGCCATTATAAACTCTATTTTAGAGTAAAAAAAAATAGTGAATTTTAAACATGCAAAAAAAACACTAACCTTGTTACTTTAATTTGATTTTGCCCATTTATGTAGAAAGGTTTCTCATTGTTATATTCATCAAACACACCCCAACGGAGATGAGCCCATTCATGAACAAACACTCTGCCTGTGGAAGAGAGAGTTTTTGTTTTGAGTTCCTAAAATTTCAGCAATAGACCTTGCTAATCAGTGAATACGTAACATCACCTGACTGTATATACTCATTCCAAAGGGTTGACGTGCAATCCTTCCTTCCACTTTCCTCTTCCCCACCCCGTTCCCATCTCCTTCTGCTTTACCCCCACCATTGTAAAAGAGGCAGTGTGAAAATATGTTTAGTCCTGGAAATCTGTTTGAAATTAGTGAGGAGTTTCACATTCTCTCATTTCCCTAAGGAAGCTGCCTAAGGGTTTCTATTTAGCTTTATACATGCCTATAAGTTCAGGATTCTGGGAAAGGAAAAGAAGCATATGGACTGAATGTTCAATTCAATGGACTGAATGTGTATGTCCCCCCCAAATTCATATGTTGAAATCCTGACGCACAATGTGAAGGTGTTAGGAGGTGAGGCCTTTGGGAGTGATTGTTAGATCATGAGGGTGGAGCCTTCATAAATGGGATAAGTGCCCTTATAAAAAGACTCCAGAGAGTTTCCTTCTTTCTGTCATGTGAGGACACAGTGAGAAGATGGCTGTCTATGAACCAGGAAGTGGGCCTTCACAGACACCAATTCGGCTGGTGCCTTGATCTTGGACTTCCAGTCCCCAGAACTGTGAGAAAGTTCTGTTGTGCATAAGCCTCCCAGTCTATGATATTTTGTTATAGTAACCCAAATGGACTAAGACACCAAACCAGCAAATAAAGCTTTCCTATTCTTCGGTTTGTGTTATCCAGGCATGCCTGCCACTTTTTTCCTGTAGATAATTCTCCTGCCTAGAGCAATGATTGAAACCCTGGGGCCAGGGAGGGAAGGAGGAGCAAAAAGGATCATAGAACCTCCTCACCAGCTTGAGTGGTCCTTTCTCCTTCATTTTATTCCTGATTCTCCATGTTTCTCTTCAACTCTTAGCTCATGAAAATCCTCATTGTCAGCATCAAATCCTTTATAAGTTTATCTTTGCCTCTCTAAATCTTGTATTTTCTTCAATGTTCAGCTAAAAACTGACTTCTCCCCAGTAGAAATTTTCCAGATTAACTCCCCTCCCCAAGTACACTTTCCTTCCTGAATTCTTTTAAGATCTGGGAACCCAGGAAATGTTTGCTGAGTTGACTCAGGCTGTGGCATATTATGCAATTTTGGGACCTTGGAACATAGGAAGGGAGGGGAACAGTCTAAGCTGAAAGTGCTAAGGAAAAGTTTCTGCCTACTCATGGAATTTAGAAGTGCTGGTGAAGTCATATATTTGTGCAGAGATTATCAGCACCTCAGAGTTACCAGGAAAAAAAGCCATTTTTATAAAGTGTTTTAGAAAGTGTGTTTTATAGAGTGTGTGGCTCCACTTCCTGCTAGTTATTCAGAGGATAATAAAATCTATTTAGATTTAAATGGGGGTAAAAGTGAAAACATCATTTGAAGGGCACTGCTGTACATTAAAATCAAAAACAAAAAATTAAGAATTGGATCATTAGCCCTTGACCTATTCATTTCTTCTCACCACAGTTTCTTTCTCAGATCTCATCCACTAAATGCCAATCTCCAAACCTATGACGCTGGCTTCACTGTCAAACTCTAGTCATCCTTCTCCGGCCACAGGCTGGGTCTTTCCACCAGCATAGTCCACTTTCCTCACAAGCACTTGCCTAAATCCAGACTTGTGGATTTCCCCTTTAAACTGGTCCCTTCTATTTCTGCCAAAAACCTGGTGTGTTCCTTAATGCTGCCTACACACACACTCCTTGCCTTTCACTCTGAAGCAGTTCTGACCTCTGTTTCATACTTTTTCCCCTCTGGAGTATCTCTCATTACTTAGAGTTGTTAGGATTAAATAAGATAACATTTGAAAAGCAAATAGCACAGCACTTGGCACATAGAAAATTCTCTTGTTCTTGTTACTCTCTTTCTTGTCCTTCCCATCTCACTGCCTACAATCTTACTCAAGTCTCATGGCCTCATACCTGGACTTCTAGTTATTCTTCTGATATCCAGTTTCTCCCTCATTGATCTGAGGGAGTCAGATTATCCACACAGCCAGATTCAGCTTCTGAAAACCCTGCTTGGATGGTTTCACTCCTATGTTTATAAACCTTAAGTTGTTACTTGCTAATTTGGGCATTTGAGGCTCTCCATCACCTACCCCGTGTGGATTTCAGCATTTTCTCCCACTACTCACTGCCCACAGTTTTCTGCACCATCAGTGGGGTCTACTGTTCCCATTTCTCAAATATGCCCTGGATTCTTCTGCTGCCATGGTTTTATTCATACTCTTCCCACTCTTCTCTCCCTTCTTTCCATTTATCAAAATTATATTCAACCTTAAGATCCTCTTCTTTGTGAGACCTTTTCTGACCACCTTTAGCTCAAAGTGCTCTCCCTCTTCACTGAATTCTTATAGCATAACCTGTCTGGGCCACTAATCTGGTGCTTAACCCTTTCTGGCTCACTTTGTCCCTCATCTTTGCATGGGCACGTGGCCTATCTCCTCATCCCAATGGTAAGTCCTTGGCAGGTTTCAGGTTCTCTGAGTCCCTCTTAGCATTAAGCACAGAATACTGTAAATAGTGCTGTCCATTGTCTATTTCTTGATTGGTCAAACTTACCTCGTGATCCATAGCCAGCTGTTAAGTCATCATTTAGTAGAAAGTTAGGTGTGAAATGAATGTATTTTCCCTCTTTTCCACACCCTCTGTATTGCAAGGTATATGGATCATCTCCATGTGCCCCATACCAGTCAGTCACTATGACATTTGCCTAAATTAAAAGAAATTCCTTGTAATACTCTACATCTCAACTGTAATGTTGGTGACATAAATATCTACATTTGTTAAAACAAGTTGAAGTGTACGTTTAAGATATGTGTCCATTTTTCTGTATGAATTGTATCCCAATTTAAAAACAGATTAAAAAAATGCCTTTAGATGGAGTTTAAAATGCATTCACAACTAAATATCAACAAAACTCTCTGTCACTTTCAAAAGCGTATATATTTTAAAAACTTATCAAATTTCCATGGAGCTTCATTACTTTCATTTGACCTTCCCATTTTCCAGATTAAAATTTTCTCAAAAGTCAACACTGTAAAATTCTGACATTATAAATCACAATAAAATGTAATTTAAAAGTTTGAAGAAATTTTAAGAGCATTTACACATCATTCAGAGCTGTACTGTAAAATGTTATAGCCTTTTGTGAACAACTTTCTGTGGGTTCTTTCATCAGTGCAAGACAATAGGATATGTTTCTTTTAAGCCCTGTCCTTTTATTCCCATAACCAATCAGATCAGCAAAACAATTATTCTACTGAAGTTATATTTCATACTGTACCCTGACCATTTCAATTACCATTTATGAAACACAATATTTAAAGTCAGAAGCTAAAGTAAATATCTATTCAAATAACCATCTAGAGAACACAGTTTTATATACAACATTGTTCCTTTTATTTTGAGGAAGAAAGATAATATGTTGTCTCGAGACTTGCCCTTAGAAGTTAAGTATGTTGTTAATTTTTTTTAAGTTGATTATGGAACAATAGATCTAATATGATCTTATAAATATATATATTATGATCACTATATGTACTACATGTGTACTGGTGTGTGTGGGGGGGCGGTGTACACACCGCTGAGGAATAGTGGAAGGTAATATTTTCTTTTTATTGTCCATATTTCTACATTGTCTTTTTGCAACAAGCATGAATTATTTTTATAATAATTAGCATTTTTTTTAGAAAGATAAGAATTCAAGCCAAGGGCTTTGCAAGGCAACACTTGTGAAAAGGGCTACAGACATCATGCCCTTGAATAGCCTTCACCTGGACAAAACCTCATTTCTATGTCTGGAAAGTTGTCCTGAAACAAAAAGGAAAGAGTACACTGCATGGGATAGAATATTCAGGCTGTTTGGGGTTATATACTACCTTACAGACCATAGTAATACAGCTCTTATGTACTTTTTTTCCTACCCCTCCCCGGCTCCCCTGCGTCCCACCTACATTAGACTGTAGAGTCACAAGGAGAGGAACTATCTTGCTTTTCCTTGTGTCCTCTGCCACTCCTAGCATGGTTCCTGTATGTAATGATCATTTGCTAAGTGTTTGCTTGATTGACATTATGAGGTTAAAAGAATTGGTATCTAGCAGATATATGAACAGCCTTCAGTGACTCTTTCCTTTAATCTTTCTGTTCAGTCATTTTTCCTTTAGTTATTTATTTCTCTCTTCCATTAGGATGAGGAGTAGCACCTGGTTTTGGTGTTGGTTATCTCTAAGACTTTTTGTCCCACTAAAGGCCAGATTGATTAATGACAACTATGTAAGGTAGCTAGAGACAGTATAGCTTAGAGCAAAGAGCATAGGTTTTGGAATCAAACAGGCATGAATTCAAATTGCTCTTTAACTTACCAGCTGTTTGACTTCGGATAAAATCCTTACCATATTTGAGCCTCAGTTTCCTAATTTGCGATAACAGCAACTAATTTTAGGTGTCTGAGAATTAAGCAATATATACAGAATGCCTAGCATTTAGTTGAAGTTTAATAAACAATAGCTCTGTTCCCAGTTTATCCCAGTTCATCTATCGCTCCTATCTCCATGCCCAAGCATCAAATGCTTTCACCTGGTCATAAATCAGATAGTTTTAAGGACCCCTTTTAACTTCTTCAGGACACTGGAGTGCCTTTGAGTTTGCTATATCATTCAATAACTTCAAAGGAGATCTAAGAATTAAAACAATCTTAGGAAAATTCATAGCAAGTGACACAACTAAGGAAAAGGGGAAACTACCACAGTCCCAGCCCTTTGAGCTGTAATTACAGATCTTGAAGCCTCTCCACTGCTGAAGCCCTGAGCTACATTCTCAATGCCTCTGCTCCTGCCCTCGTGGTAGCTGCTAGGACTCTTGCTCACAGTAATTTCAAACAGTCATTTGCCAAATTTATTTAACATTTATTTATAGCATGCATACCAGTATGTGCCAGACATTATCATGGATGCTTAATTATAATCTACAACTTATGAGAGTCCTTTGAAGGTTCTTTTTTGGTTGGAAAAAAAAAGGTAGCCATGCCTCTCTTGACTGCTTTCTGCCTTGCTTCTTACCAACATACTCCTCAAAAACAGTGTCCTGGGGCTTTCCTGGTGGCGCAGTGGTTGCGCGTCCGCCTGCCGATGCAGGGGAACCGGGTTCGCGCCCCGGTCTGGGAGGATCCCACATGCCGCGGAGCGGCTGGGCCCGTGAGCCATGGCCGCTGAGCCTGCGCGTCCGGAGCCTGTGCTCCGCGACGGGAGAGGCCACAACAGAGGGAGGCCCGCATACCACAAAAAAAAACAACAAAAAAACACAACAGTGTCCTGGACTTGGGCTAATGTGAAATTCTGCTAATTTGCACTCTTGCAGGACAAGAAAGTCATATTTTTATATGCATGGGTGGCTTAGGTTTCTGTCTGTACATGTATGTTTACTGTCTCTGACAGGGTGGGAAATGAGGATAGTCATAATTGAAATTATTCCCTTTACAGCTCATACTCAGTAGAATAAAACTAGTTCTTGGTCCTTAACCAAAAATTTCAGAAAGGACTCTGTAAGTTACATAATAAAGAGATCTTCTGAGAGGCCGCTTGGGCAATGGCATTTTGCTTATTTTTTAGTCCATAATTTTCACTCATTTATTACATTTCCATACATTTTGTGCATAACAATCTTTTCAATAATATTGTTTGTGTATTAATATTAACTTGTTTTTGTCTAAGTTCTCACTTTTAAAGTTTGAACACATTATATTTTTTTCTTGAGTTAAGCACATGTAATGAAATCTTGAATTACCTTTTCATATGATTCTTGTTTTACTTTGCTGTAATTATTTGCTTTCCATGTGGCAGGTATTAAAATCTTTATATTTCTGAAAAACACTCTTCTCTTTGTAGCATTGAATAGGTAATAAGAAGCTTCAGTTATCATTTCCTGTAACCAAATAAAAGAAAAGCTTATTTTATCACTTGTAAATTCTTAAGGTTTTGGTTTTCTGGTTATACTTGAATAAGCAGTAATAAAAATAATGAAGGTATTTTGAAGGAGCCCATTTCTTTTAGATACAGTATTAGATTTGGGGGAAGACCTAGGAGCAAAATAAATAAACTTCAAATGGTTATCTGGAAGAGATTTTAGGACACTAATTGTGCATCTGGGTTTGCCTATATAATTTTCCAAATTTTGTGAAAGACTTTTAAGCTTTTACCGAACAAATCCTTTTCGCATCATGCCTTTCCAAGACCACACCTTATGACAATACTGATTTCACTAAAGCAATACCAAAGGGAGACTCAAGTAATGGAGCTATGGGCCTGCCTTACCATATCAAGGTGAAAATAGTCAACTGCTTTACAGAACATTCAGGTGAAAAGAAAGAATGTTGCTCTTTGGCACTCCATTCAAACTCTCACTCTTTTTGTCTCAGAATTCCCATCCTCAGGATGGAATCCAACAACATAATTTTAATAGGCACAATCATGCTTATTCATCAGTCAAACAGCTGGTCTTTGTTGCCACAATGGATTATTTTTTAAGTTGCTACCCCCAAAACAGCCATGTAGTTAAACACAAAAGCTAAAATTAGTAGTAACCAACAACAACAAATAAAAGAGGGCTAGATCAACAGTCTGAGCTGAGACTACACAGAATTAGGTGAACGAACTGTCTTGGCTGTTAATTATAATTTTTGTTGCTATTTTTGAGAAACATTGCTTTCCTTACTGCTCAAATACAAACCAGGCAACTCCTTAAAGAAGGCTACAGGTCTGTTCGAATGGTTTTGACTTCATACTTGCCACTCACCTTAATGTTTGGGATGAGGTTCTGATCCTCGGATACCTGAGGATTGATTGCAACAAGTAATCCATTATACCCATTTTCTTGAAGCTGCACTCCGGCTCCCAGGAATAGGAGTTCCGGACCTAGGACCACCAGGAGAGTCACAAACTTCAGGCTGCAAACAGGACCTGCACTGTCCCCGTGGGTCATGTTGCAGAAAACCCTCTGGTTTACTCACACTGGTCCTGCTGGGCACATTGTGCCAAGTTGTCAATGGCGGAGCAGGTAGTTTCTTCCTGAACTTGGAAAGGCTTAGAGCTTGTGATGAAGGAGGTGCCTTCTTTGCAAAATCTGGGGTGGATCTATCGGAGACCTGTCTCTACAAGTCTTTTTTCTCTGGGCGATACCACACTTGCCTGTTCTGTGGCTGAGCTTCCTCCTGAATCATGGTTTGGTAAGAAATCTTCCACCCCTTACTCATTTTATGTCTTCTCAAATGGAAATAAGACAAAAGGAGCTTAAAAGAGGGAAACCTGGCTG
The DNA here is from genome assembly GCF_002837175.3 of Physeter macrocephalus. Classification (NCBI taxonomy): domain Eukaryota; kingdom Metazoa; phylum Chordata; class Mammalia; order Artiodactyla; family Physeteridae; genus Physeter; species Physeter macrocephalus. The sequence continues at coordinate 108,233,495 of NC_041217.1, forward strand.
GCTGGGCTGGGCTGAAAATCAGAGAATCTGGGTTTTTCCATCCACTTTCAGTAGAAGCACAGAAATCTAGAAATCCTTGACAACCTCCTCCATCATTCAGAGCAATTCCTTCCTTACTGCACTCGTCATTTTTTGTTTGATGTAAGATTCCTTTGTCTACTTATTTTGAAGATTTGGAAATCCATCCTGCAGCCCTGTCCCTGGGGCCTTGCATCAGGTAGTCCGGGAGAGCTCTCAGCTGATGGCTGGTGGGGGAGAGGTATCAGATATCCCCCAGGGAGGGCCAAGTGCCAGGAACTTGGATGCCTGTGCAGGCCACAGAGGCCTTTCCCTCTGTCCTTGCTGCCTTTTCTCTCTTGATCAAGGAAAAGGATGAATTTCTCTTTCAGCACCTCTCTCCTGAGAGCAAGGCTATGCCTCCGTCAATCTTCCACTTCCGGGCTTCCCTGGTGGTGCAGGGCCTGCCAGTGCAGGGGACACGTGTTCGATCCCTGGTCTGGGAAGATCCCACATGCCGCAGAGCAGCTAAGTCCGTACGCCACAGCTACTGAGCCTGCACTCTAGAGCCCATGAGCCACAACTACTGAAGCCCGCGTGCCTAGAGTCCGTGCTCCACAACAAGAGAAGCCACTGCAGTGAGAAGCCTGTGCACCGAAACGAAGAGTAGCCCCCGTACGCCACAGCTACTGAGCCTGCACTCTAGAGCCCATGAGCCACAACTACTGAAGCCCGCGTGCCTAGAGTCCGTGCTCCACAACAAGAGAAGCCACTGCAGTGAGAAGCCTGTGCACCGAAACGAAGAGTAGCCCCCGTACGCCACAGCTACTGAGCCTGCACTCTAGAGCCCATGAGCCACAACTACTGAAGCCCGCGTGCCTAGAGTCCGTGCTCCACAACAAGAGAAGCCACTGCAGTGAGAAGCCTGTGCACCGAAACGAAGAGTAGCCCCCGCCGTACGCCACAGCTACTGAGCCTGCACTCTAGAGCCCATGAGCCACAACTACTGAAGCCCGCGTGCCTAGAGTCCGTGCTCCACAACAAGAGAAGCCACTGCAGTGAGAAGCCTGTGCACCGAAACGAAGAGTAGCCCCCGCTCGCCACAACTAGAGAAAGCCCGCATGCAGCAACGCAGCCAAAGATTAAAAAAAAAAAAACTTCCATTTCTCCAGTAGTTATCACAGGATATGGAATATAGTAGGCCTCACAAATATTTTATGAGTGATTAATAATATTACCCAATAATTATATAATGCTTTAGAGCTTACAAATGAACCCACCTAAATGTCAATTCCCAGATACAGGTATAATTTTTTTATTTCTGTTTTTCAATGAAGACACTGAGTCTCAGAAAGATTATGAAAATTAGCCAGTGGGGGAAGGTGCTAACTTTTATTGTGTGCTGGGTTTTATCCTTCCTATCTTATGGGTGACAAAACTAAGGCTCAGAAAATCTAAGTAACTTGTTCAAGGCTGTGTGAGTATTGTCATAGGGCTAGAATGAAACCAACTGATTCCAAGTTCCATTGTTTTTCAATGTATCGTGTCTCTCATGTTCTCAAGAAACTAGAAATGAAGGGTTAAGAGCTGAAATGTTGAGGGATATTGAAGGGAATTTTTCTCTTACTGTCCTTCTGTTTGGAACCTTTTCTCCCACTGCTTCACACCTGTTTTCCTTCAAATTCCTGTTCTGTCCTGGAAGCCTGAGCTGAGCTCCCTACCTAGCTCAAATCTCCTCTTTCATGCTTTCAGTGCATCAGATACCTCTCCTTTGAAGCATGATCATGCCTACAATGTCACATTCATGTTGTGTAATTGGTTGTCTCCTTCACGCTGAAGGGCTTATGCGAGAAGGACCCTGTCTGTTTTTATCACTACCTCCTCAGCACCTAGATCAGTAAACACTCAATAAATATTTGTTGAATGAATGAATGAACAGAATCAGAGAAGTAAATTAAAGCAGATTACGAAGAAGCCCTGGGTTATAGTGTGAAAATGATCTCCCCAACTTTGAAAGTATCAGTTCTAGAAGGTATCTCTTCTGCTCTGGAGCAGTTTCCCTCTTTATCCCTCTTGAAGGAAGTTGCTTGGGTTTTGGTGTTCCCCTGGGGGTGTTGGAGAATAGAATATCTCTGGTCACCACGTGACTGCCAGAGTTGCTCATGCTACATACAGCTCAGAGGTCAACTTAGCTGTCTTGTCTTCTCGGGCTGATTCCCAGCCGTGGGTTTTTTCCCCTCGCTCATGCTGTGTCTACAGAGTGGAAGCTCCAAGGCGTGGCTACTCCAAAGGCTTTGCCTGGAACTGTGACTCATTGGACAGAACAATGCACTTTATTTTCAGCTTTCCTTGGCAGTTTATTTTTTTATGCCAATCTCTTGTGCTTTTAAGAAAAACATTCCCATCAGCAAAGCAATATACTAAAAAATTAAACTCATAAGCCACACCAGGAGAGTAGCTTTTCACCACAATCAGGGATGTTTCTTCTTGCCACCGTGCACACTTACTTAAGTTAACTGGCTGAGGGGGCCACTGAGGACTGACATCCAGCTCTCTCTCTACTTGTTCTTGTCAACAGTTACAATGGCTCCCTTAGAATGTGGGGTAGAGAGTGCATGCAGCTTTATAAAGAACAGCCATAAGTGAACAATCTTGTCCAACTTCACTTGGGTTAAAACCTGAACAGGCACAGTTGGGCTTTGCTCACCCTGGGCTGAGAGTCCAGGCATGACATCCATTCCTGTCTATCTACTTTTTGGTTCCTTGGTTCTGGAACCTAATCCTTGGGTCTGGCCACTTGGCTGGACTCCACCTGTCTCTACAGATGCCCGGTCACTGACCCATTTTTTCACTATGTCTTGGGAGTCATATTCACTCCTGAAAGCCCTTTCCTACCACCTCTGTTCTGACCGACCCTGAGGACCGTTTCTGCTCTCAGTAACCAGGCCTGGGGTCAGGCTAGCTGAGGATCTCTTCTTCCTGCCTTCTCTTCTGATCAGGCTGACCCTACAGGAGACAAAACTAAAAAGCTGGCGAAAACTGACTTAACTAAATAACTTAAAGGCATTCCTGAGCAGAGTGTCCACTTCTGATAAAGTGTGAGACTTTGTGAAAAAAACCCACCTTATCCTTTCGCTCAAAAAAACTCACTGCTTCTGCCTATAGATTTTATGATATCTGAGAAATGAAACATATGTAAAGTGAAGAAATGGGAATACAATGTTCAAGCATTTATTTCAATATTATATAAATTCTAGGAATCTGGTCTGTTTTTATCTGCTTTCAAGAAAATGAGTTATTCAGTTTCAGTAACTGAAGAATCTAAAGCACATCTTTGTTCATTGTCTGAATCTGCAGTTCAACCTGAACCCAGAAGACCTCTCTATTTTTTTTTTTTCATGGCGTCTGTAGGTAGAGACCCAAAATCAAAGTGAGTTAAACAGAGTTGGTGTCAGAGAATCAGGAGATTTGACATCTTGAGGAGTCCAAGAAAGTTTTGGATTATTTTCTTTCAGGCTTTTGTTTCAACTCATCAGCAAACCCATTTAGAAGGGGAAAGTATAATCCAGTGTGTGGCTTGGCTGCAAAGCTGATGGGCCACTTTCGTTTTGCAATGTTTATGAAATAAATCAAAATAGAAGGTGAAAAAAAATTGTAAAGACTAAGAATTTGAATAAAACACGGAGCTTGCTAAGGACCCAGATGGCACATTTTATACCTCCCTTATCCCATTTTCTTTGTAGTTATACTCATTTTCAAGGCAAAGGAGTAAAGTGGATGGTGCAGATAGGGTCTGGGAAGTCATTTGTGTTTGGTGAGTCACCACCATGCCAAAGCATTGAGCGCTTACACTTCGTTTCTAGTTTCTTGAATTCTCCCTCTGCAGTCTTTCACCTCCGGGATTTTGCTAATAAGCCTCCTCCCCACCCTCATGGTGGCAATAACAAAGATGACTTTGTGCACCAGAGAAACCTCCAAAATTTGCCAAAATGAATGCAAACAAGAACTACTTTTAATGATAAGCCAATAAAGAAAATGTGAGAAAGTTATGGAATATTCCTCATTTGCAAAGAATTCTATAAAATTGCATTCTATAATATATTGTTCTATCCATTATGAACCAGATAGTGTAGAGTATCATGGTATGTATAAGGTATTATCATTATTACTATCATTATTTTTCCAGAGAAGAAAAAAAGAGAAAGCAGAAATGTAGGGGAAATGTTATAAAGAAATTAAAATAACCAGAGAGACTCAGAGAACAAGAAACAGAAGTAGAAGTATAAAATCTTGACTCTGTTTCCCTTTCTGTTTTCTTCCTGCTCTGATTCTGTCCTCAGTACCTCTCTGAGGTCCAGGGCTCTGCCAGATTCCCTGGCTTCCTCCATTCCCACAAACAGGGGGCAGCAGGTTTTTTGGTTTTCCTTCTCTCCTTATGCCGCTTCTACTAGTCCATTTAACCCTGCCAGCCCTGCAAAGAACAGGAAGCAACTCCAATTAGATCTGGCAATTGGGGGGATGAGGGCTCCCCTTCTGTTTTTGGGGTGTAGGTACATGGGGCTCTGAATTCCCAGACAAAACTCTCAGCAAACAGAATTAGTCTGCACGGACCTCCTTCTAGACTACAGCAAAAGCTACTTAGAGTAGTGCTTTCCAAACTTAAATATCCCTAAGAATCACCTGTTCAAATGCAGATTCCGACTCTAGAGGTCAAGGTAAGGCCCATATTCTGCACTCTTATCAAGCTCCCACGTGATGCTGAGGCTGCTGGACTTTGAGCCACGCTTGGAGCAGTCTTTGTATCAAGAGCTCGGGGGAATATCCACGGATTTACTTCATGATTACAGCCTTCACACTAGAAGAAGGCAGTCTATGTAGTCCTTAAATATATTTTTAAATTTTCTTATGGGAAAGGCCTGTGTTTTCTTCAGAACTCAGGAAAAAAAATATTGCATTAATTATGGATTTCACGGTGACACCATTGTTTATTCTTTGGAAAGAAACAACTACAGAGTACAGAGTTAAAAACAAAAACAACAACACAGATAAGTGGGTTTTAGATTCTCAAAAGCCATAATCTTCTATTATTAAAGCCCTTGCCTCAAATTCAATCTGTTTTCTTTTTGATCATTATGTGAGTCATGATAAGATTGTTTTAATGACCTCCGATAGACAGATATCTAGCTTCAAGCAGTAACTCCCAAGAAGATACCTTATTTAAACAAGGAACTACTTCCTTAACTTTTATTTCTCTCTTTTTTCCCTTGCTCATTTATTTAGTCATTCATTTATTCACTCAAAAATAAGGTTGTATCAAATATATCTCAGTAAACCTGTTGAAAACATAAACTGTGTTTCTACTAGACATCAGGCACTGTTCTAAGTGCTGGATGTAAAATGAATAAAATGGACCAAGTCCCTGTCTGCAGGGAGTTTACACTAGAGGAGAGAGAGAGACAACAAACAAATATAATGGGATATCTAGTGAAAGTGTTACGAAGAATAAGAAATCAGGTAAAGGGGAAGAGGCAATGAGAGAGGTTTGTTATTTTGTATCAGGTGATTGGGAAAAGCCTCACAGGTAATACTATCAGGAGTGAGGGAAGGAACCATTTGACCACTTGAGAGAGAAGTAGTGCAGGCCGACAGATGGGCAAGTGGGAAGGCCCTGAGGCTGGAGGGTGCTTGGAGTGAAATGAACACAGGAGAGAGCAGTGAGAGATGCTGTGAACTGGAGGGAGCTGCGTCTAGAGCACAGATCACATAAGGCTTGCAACTGTAAAATTTAAGAAACAGAAACCTCAATTAAATAAAGTTTGGAGACCAGAAGGGGGAGCTCTCGTGTCCTGAGATGATAGCTGAGCCCAACAGGAAAAAGAAAGACTGCTCTTCTTTTTATGAGGACTCAGCCAATGAAAAGCCATGGATTCTGGGTTTACTGTAACTTTCCCAACTTCCCTTTCCTCTCTACAAAGTCTCTCCTTCCCTTACTGTGGGGGACTTGCACGTGACTCACCACGGTTGGAGATCCCAAGTTGTAATTCTCTGCCGATCCCAAATCAACCCATCTTTTTTGGAGAAATACCTGGCAGTCTATTTGGTCAACCAGAGCTCATGGCAAAACTGGAGTTTACCCATGAAAGGGGAAATCAGTGGTGGATGTGGAGGAGTGACGTGATCTGAATTTCACACGTTTTGTGAGGAGGCCAAAGGTGGAAGCAGCGGCCAGCAAGAGGGTTATTGCTGAATGCAGGTGAGATGGACAGAGCCCAGACAACAATTTTGGTTGTCTTCTTTTAGCCTTCCTTCAGCTTTCTAGGCGTCTCCTTTTCCCTCTCCATTGAATATTTTTGCTATGAAGGTAAAATAAAAGCCCTTCAGCTTATCAAGAGAGGAATCAAGGAATACTTCATTGCCCAGAAGTGACGAGCATGATGCTAACTGCCAACAGAAGAGATAAAATGAGAAACAATGACATGAAAACAATCTGAGATCTGTAGTTACCTGTAGTTAAATGACATAAAAATATACTCCAAGTTTATAACATAAGGCTATGGTTCTTCATGCTTTGTCCATAAGTGCCCTGTAAATGGTAGCTATAGTTGTTATTATCAATATAATTCTCAGTTATTGTCAGCTGGAGTCCCCTTACTCCTCAGAGACCTACATGTAATTGGTTTTATCTATGTCAATTCCATGGCTTGTGGAAGATCAAGTCCCCCTCCTAGACTTCTGCAACTGCTTTGACACTTGACTTCTTTTTTTTTTTAACATCTTTATTGGAGTATAATTGATTTACAATGCTGTGTTAGTTTCTG
>NC_041217.1:108241106-108242356 GCF_002837175.3 Physeter macrocephalus
CTAGCTATCTATTTTACATTTGGTAGTATATATATGTCAGTGCTACTCTCTCACTTCGTCCCAGCTTACCCTTCCCCCTCCCCTGTCCTCAAGTCTGTTCTCTACATCTGCGTCTTTATTCCTGTCCTGCCCCTAGGTTCTTCAGAACCATTTTTTTTTTTTAGATTCCATATATATGTGTTAGCATATGGTATTTGTTTTTCTCTTTCTGACTTACTTCACTCTGTATGACAGACTCTAGGTCCTACCACCTCACTACAAATAACTCAATTTCGTTTCTTTTTATGGCTGAGTAATATTCCATTGTGTATATGTGCTACATCTTCTTTATCCATTCATCTGTCAGTGGACACTTAGGTTGCTTCCAAGTCCTGGCTATTGTGACTAGTGCTGCAGTGAACATTGTGGTACATGTCTTTTTTTTTTTTTTAATTTTTATTTTTGGCTGTGCTGGGTCTTCGTTTCTGTGCGAGGGCTTTCTCTAGTTGCGGCAAGCTGGGGCCACTCTTTATCGCGGTGCGCAGGCCTCTCGCTATCGCGGCCTCTCTTGTTGCGGAGCACAGGCTCCAGATGCGCAGGCTCAGTAGTTGTGGCTCACAGGCCTAGTTGCTCCGCGGCATGTGGGATCTTCCCAGACCAGGGCTCGAACCCGTGTCCCCTGCATTGGCAGGCAGATTCTCAACCGCTGACCACCAGGGAAGCAAGCCCCCATGTCTCTTTTTGAATTATGGTTTTCTCTGGGTATATGCCCAATAGTGGGATTGCTGGGTCATATGATAGTTCTATTTTTAGTTTTTTAAGGAAACTCCATACTGTTCTCCATAGTGGCTGTATCAATATATATTCCCACCAACAATGCAAGAGGGTTCCCTTTTCTCCACACCCACTCCAGCATTTGTTGTTTGTAGATTTTTTGATGATGGCCATTCTGACTGGTGTGAGGTGATACCTCATTGTAGTTTTGATTTGCATTTCTCTAATGATTAGTGATGTTGAGCATCCTTTCATGTGTTTGTTGGCAATCTGTATATCTTCTTTGGAGAAGTGTCTATTTAGGTCTTCTGCCCAATTTTGGATTGGGGTTTTTGGGTTTTTTTGATATTGAGCTGCATGAACTGCTTGTAAATTTGGAGATTAATCCTTTGTTTGCAAATATTTTCTCCCATTCAGAGGGTTGTCTTTTCGTCTTGTTTATGGTTTCCTTTGCTGTGCAAAAGCTTTTAAGTTACATTAGGTCCCATTTGTTTATT
>NC_041217.1:108242451-108243593 GCF_002837175.3 Physeter macrocephalus
CTGATTACTGTAGCTTTGTAGTATAGTCTGAAGTCAGGGAGTCTGATTCCTTCCGCTCCGTTTTTTTCCCTCAAGACTGCTTTGGCTATTCGTGGTCTTTTGTGTCCCCATACAAACTTTAAGATTTTTTGTTTTGGTTAAGTTCTGTGAAAAATGCCATTGTAGTTTGATAGGGATTGCATTGAATCTAGCTGGCTTTGGGTAGCATGGTCATTTTCACAATGTTCGTTCTTCCAATCCAAGAACATGGTATAGCTCTCCATCTGTTGGTATCATCTTTAATTTCTTTCATCAGTGTCTTATAGTTTTCTGCATACAGGTCTTTTGTCTCCTTAGGTAGGTTTATTCCTAGGTATTTTATTCTTTTTGTTGCAATGGTAAATGGGAGTGTTTTATTGATTTCTCTTTCAGTATTTTCACTAGTGTATAGGAATGCAAGAGATTTCTGTGCATTAATTTTGTATCCTACTACTTTACCAAATTCATTGATTAGCTCTAGTAGTTTTCTGTTAGCATCCTTAGGACTCTCTATGTATAGTATCATGTCATCTGCAAACAGGGACAGCTATACTTCTTCTTTTCCAATTTGGATTCCTTTTATTTCTTTTTCTTTTCTGATTGCTGTGGCTAAAACTTCCAAAACTATGTTGAATAATAGTGGTGAGAGTGGGCAACCTTGTCTTCTTCCTGATCTTAGAGGAAATGCTGTCAGTTTTTCACCATTGAGAATGATGTTGGCTGTGGGTTTGTTGTATATGGCCTTTATTATGTTGAGGTAGGTTCCCTCAATGCCTACTTTCTGGAGAGTTTTTATCATAAATGGTGTTGAATTTTGTCGAAAGCTTTTTCTGCATCTATTGAGATGATCATGTGGCTTTTTTCCTTCTATTTGTTAATATGGTTTATCACATTGATTGATTTGCATATATTGAAGAATCCTTGCATTCCTGGGATAAACCCCACTTGATTATGGTTTATGATCCTTTTAATGTGTTGTTGGATTATGTTTGCTAGTATTTTGTTGAGGATTTTTGCGTCTATGTTCGTTAGTGATATTGGCCTGTAGTTTTCTTTCTTTGTGACATCTTTGTCTGGTTTTGGTATCAGGGTGATGGTGGCCTCGTAGAATGAGTTTGGGAGTG
>NC_041217.1:108244135-108334076 GCF_002837175.3 Physeter macrocephalus
TTATTGATCTTTGCTATGGTTTCCTTCATTTCTTTTTCATTTATTTCTGATCTGATCTTTATGATTTCTTTCCTTTTGCTAACTTTGGGGTTTTTTTGCTCTTCTTTCTCTAATTTCTTTAGGTGTAAGTTTAGGTTATTTGTTTTAGATGTTTCTTGTTTCTTGAGGTAGTATTGTATTGCTATAGTTATGTGTTCTAGATGTGTCGTGTTGCTTGAGGTAGTATTGTATTGCTATAAACTTCCCTCTTAGAACTGCTTTTGCTGAATCCTGTAGGTTTTGGGTCGTCGTGTTTTCATTGTCATTTGTTTCTAGGTAGTTTTTGACTTCTCTTTGATTTCTTCAGTGATTTCTTGGTTATTTAGTAGCAGATTGTTTAGCCTCCATGTGTTTGTATTTTTTACAGATTTTTTCCTGTAATTGATATCTAGTCTCATAGCATTGTGGTCAGAAAAGATACTTGACATGATTTCAATTTTCTTAAATTTTCTGAGGCTTGATTTGTGATCCAAGATATGATCTATCCTGGAGAATGTTCCATGAGCACTTGAGAAGAAGGTGCATTTTGTTGCTTTTGGACGGAATGTCCTATAAATATCAATTAAGTCCATCTTGTTTAATGTGTCATTTAAAGCTTGTGTTTCCTTATTTACTTTCATTTCGGATGATCTGTCCATTGGTGAAAGTGGTTTGTCTCTTGTAATAGTCTTTATTTTAAAGTCTATTTTGTCTGATTTGAGAATTGCTACCCCAGCTCTCTTTTGATTTCCATTTGCATGGAATATCTTTTTCCATCCCCTCACTTTCAGTCTGTATGTGTCCCTAGGTCTGAAGTGGGTCTCTTGTAGACAGCAGTTATACGGGATTTGTTTCTGTATCCATTCAGCCAGTTTATGGCTTTTGGTTGGAGCATTTAATCCATTTACATTTAAGGTAGTTATCAATATGTGTGTTCCTATTACCATTTTCTTAATCGTTTTGAGTTTGTTACTGTAGGTCTTTTCCTTCTTTTGTGTTTCCTGCCTAGAGAAGTTCCTTTAGCATTTGTTGTAAAGCTGGTTTGGTGGTGCTGAATTCTCTTAGCTTTTGCTTGTCTGTAAAGGCTTTAATTTCTCTGTCGAATCTGAATGAGATCCTTGCTGGGTAGAGTAATCTTGGTTATAGGTTTTTCCTTTTCATCACTTTAAACATGTCCTGCCACTCTCCTCTGGCTTGCAGAGTTTCTGCTGAAAGATCAGCTGTTAACCTTATGGGGATTCCCTTGTGTGTTATTTGTTGCTTTTCCCTTGCTGCTTTTAATTTTTTTCTTTGTATTTAATTTATGATAGTTTGATTAATATGTGTCTTGGTGTGTTTCACCTTGGATTTATCCTATATGGGACTCTCTGCACTTCCTGGACTTGATTGACTATTTCCTTTCCCATATTAGGGAATAATCTCTTCAAATATTTTCTCAGTCCCTTTCTTTTTCTCTTCTTCTTCTGGGACCCCTATAATCCAAATGTTGGTGCATTTAATGTTGTCCCATAGGTCTCTGGGACTGTCCTCAATTCTTTTCATTCTTTTTTCTTTATTCTTCTCTGTGGTAGTTATTTCCACTATTTTATCTTCCAGGTCACTTATGTGTTCTTCTGCCTCCGTCATTCTGCTATTGATTCCTCTAGAGAATTTTTCATTTCATTTATTGTGTTGTTCATCACTGTTTGTTTTCTTTTTAGTTCTTCTAGGTCCTTGTTGAATGTTTGTTGTATTTTCTCCATTCTATTTTCAAGATTTTGGATCATCTTTGCTATCATTACTCTGAATTCTTTTTCAGGTAGACTGCCTACTTCCTCTTCATTTGTTTTGTCTCATGGGTTTTTACCTTGATCCTTCATCTGCTGCATATCTCTCTGTCCTCTCATTTTGTTTAACTTAATGTGTTTGGCATCTCCTTTTCACAAGCTGCAGGTTCGTAGTTCCCATTGTTTATGGTGTCTACCCCTAGTGGCTAAGGTTGGTTCAGTGGGTTGTGTAGGCTTCCTGGTGGAGGGGACTGGTCCCTCTGTTCTGGTGGATGAGCCTGGATCTGTGTTTCTGGTGGACAGGACCATGTCTGATGGTGTGTTTTGGGTTGTCTGTGACCTTATTATGATTTTAGGTAGCCTCTCTGCTAATGGGTGGGGTTGTGTTCCTGTCTTGCTAGTTGTTTGGCATAGGGTGTCCAGCACTGTAGCTTGCTGTTTGTTGAGTGTAGCTGGGTCTTCACGTTGAAATGGAGATCTCTGGGAGAGCTTTCGCCATTTGATATTATGTGGAGCCAGGAGGTCTCTGGTGGACCAATGTTCCGAACTTGGCTCTCCCACCTCAGAGGCTCAGGCCTGACAGCTGGCCAGATCACCATGACCCTGTCAGCCACACGGCTTCCCCAGCTCCTATCCACCTAATAGGATACATAGAGGACTCACAAGGCTGTGGATCCTCATGCATCAGCTGCGTGTTTTGTTCTCTGCTGACCAGGGGAATTTCCAGTTCAGGAGTCTGGTGATCATGGTGTCCCTTTAAAAATAATGGAAAGAAATTTGTTGGCAGTGCGTGTAAGGGCAGGCTGAATCTGCTCTGGCTTGAGATGATCAGAAATTGCACCAAGATGGAGACAACTCTTGACTTAGTAAAACTCCTTTTTCCTAGATCCACACATGTTGCTTCTGTGCTTCACATTGTTCAAATGTAGTGTTTTTGAGTTTTCCAAAGAAATATGTATGTGTTGTGTTTGGAGCAATTTAAATTTTATTGAAGAGTTCATGGGGAAGCTAAGGAAGTATTTATGTCACAGAAAAAAATAAAACAAAGCTTTTACATCACTGAAGGCATCAGCATTTTAAAAATAATTTTCTACAACTATGGAGCAACCTGGTGCCCGAGTTGCCTCAGCCTCTTTCTATTATGAGGGATCTTCATCTCTCTTCCTTTCTCTCTTTTTCTTACTTGCAAAAGGAAAACCAATTAATCAGTAGAAACAAAATCCCTGCCTGGACTCATACAGAGCCATTGCCCTGCTCCTCTGAATCCTCAGGACCATCCAGAAACCAGGTACAGTGGGAAGATTAGGGCGCCCCTTCAACCACAGATTTTTATAGTGTTCTCCCCATGAGGGATTCAGGGCAGTAAGAATTTTTAAACACAATTATGGCTTAGGAACTTGTCTTTCTGGATGGCTTCAAAAACTACTCCAGATTGTTTCTACTTCTTCTCTAAGTTCAAAGTCAAAGCATTTATTCTTATACCATTACTTTTCCTGTGACATGTCATTTCTATTCCCTAAAGTTGCTCTTTTCTCTTTAACTAGCTGGGAATAGCTAAGGTCTCAGAGTTCATCCCATATCCCACAGTTCCTAGCAACCTACCTTGATCCACGTTTTCATGAATAACCTCCCATTGTAATTATTTCAAGAGTTTTGGCTATGGCTTGCTTGAAAATTCCAGTGAAGGCCCTCCTTAAACTGAGATCTCCTTTCTTTATTTCTTATTGCTTACCAATTCTTTTTGTGTCTCCCATATGACTACTGTCTTCTCTGCTTTTTTCTGTTCTTCTCCAAAAAGGCTAGGGATTAACTTTTTTAAAAAATTAGTAGTATGTATCTTTTACTACATAGCCGTTTTAGTTTTTTTTCTTTATTAGAAAATAATGGGGTCTTTTTGACTAGGGATTCTTTAGAGTCATATAACTAGGAAAAGAGGAAAAATCAATCAATTCTTTAATATAATCCTATAATTGGTCACTAAAATACAGTAATTTTAAGAACAAAATGTACAATAGATGATACATTTTTAGCTAAGATTAAATGCTCATATTATAAAAATATTAAGAGTATTTTTCAAGCAATGGTTATAAGAAACACAAATTTTTTAAAAGAAACTTTTCAGGAAGGATTTCATCTGTTTTAACCAAGAATAAAAGAACTTCTCTAGTGTCATTGTTTATCTTAAATGTCATTATATCACATACACGTTTTATCTCCATGTGGATGAGTTATCACGATATAGATTATAGCAATGAGTCACACATTGTAGATTGCTTATTAAGCAGGGGATCAAGCCAAAATATTAAAATTCCGGAGTCTAAGAATATGTTAAAATTTTCTCTTACTTCTGTTTTCAATTATAAATTTTTATTGGCATTCTCCTTTAATCCTGTATTGCAATAATTATGTAGAAGCAGTGGTTAAATGGTTAAGTGATTGGGCTTTGAAGTTAGGCTTTCTGAATTCCAGTAAAATTGCGTGGCCTTAGGTAAGTTATTAAACATCTCCATGCCTCAGTTTCTACATCTGTAAAATTTGAATAGTACATGTAGTGATTAAAACTGTGTCTAGGTCAGAGTAAGAGTTTAATAAATATTAATCCATATTAATTGTGGCCTTTCTCTAGTGTGTGACACCTGCTTGGGCACTGTTATTTGCCTACCCAATAGTCAGCCTCCTTCTCTTTCTTGCTGGCCGAACCTGTCTTCCACCCACGACAGAGGTGGGAAATGTCTGATGCTCATTTTTCCAAGCCTCCCTCATACTGGGGCACTATGTAACCCGACCCCAGCTGATAATCTAAGGAGTAGTCTCCTAGCAGGAGAGAGATGAAGGAGAAAGAGGTGGTGGTGTGCGGATCGTTCACATAAATGATTTTCGTCCCTGAGAAAAAGAGAAATGTCTAAGAAAAGCCTACCCCTGTAGGCTGAGGGAGCCTCTGTGGCCATTAGATGGAAGGTGAGGAGGTCAGCCAAAAAGTGAAGGGTAGTAGAGCTGAAAGGTAGAAAGAGCCTGTGTCGCCGATGACACTGGTGATAGCTGAGCCAACGGGGGAGTACCAAACTCCAGACTTCTTACTGTGTAAAGTAAACTCTGATTCTTTAAGCAACCATTATTTAGGCATCTGGTTACTTCCCACCAAAACTCTTGCAAGTGCTAAATGTACTTTAGAAAATAGCACTGGCATTTCTAAAAAGTGCCAGTCAATGTTTGAAAACATGTACAGTAAGTGGTTTAGTATTTGAATGTATGATATTTTGATGAACGAAGTAATATTATTTTCATTTCCTTGGCAAAATTTTGACCAAGCAATTTTCTTTTCTGTACAAAAGGATCATGCTTAGCTTCAATAAGCTAACAGTGGGAAGACCTATTAAAAAATGCCTAACCAAAGCAGATAAGCCTAAAATAAAATAATTTTTTAAAAAGCAAACAGCAAAGCTAGTCCTTTAGCTTTCTTAAGCTTTTCTTAAAGTGTATACTAACCATAATATGCTAACTATGCCAATTTCATATTTGTATCCCTCAATTATTAATCTTTTGTCTCCACAATCTATCTTCTTATGAATATTTTTCTTCATATTTGACACCTGGGGATCCTTTATTTTCTGAATGTTCTTGAAATAGTTAACTAACTCTCTAATTTGTAATTATATTAGTAGATTTTGAAATGATACAAAAATAATAAAATAGTGTCTGTACTCTCTATGACCACATCTTTATGCCATGAGACTTCAATTGCTTACATTTATTCTTAAAGCCTTTAATACCTAATCAGAGCCAAACAATAATATATTTTAAAAAGGAAATTTCATGCTTTTGCATCTTTTTCCCTTGGTCAGCCAAAGAAATGCTGATGTTCAGAGGATAGAATATTGAGCTTAAAATATAAGAATAAGCAGTGTTATTTTCTGAATGAATGATATCAAAATAAACTTCTGATTTAAAAATTGGCTATGGGGGCTTCCCTGGTGGCGCAGTGGTTGAGAGTCCCCCTGCTGATGCAGGGGACACGGGTTCGTGCCCTGGTCTGGGAAGAGCCCACATGCCGCGGAGCGGCTGGGCCCGTGAGCCATGGCCGCTGAGCCTGTGTGTCCGGATCCTGTGCTTCGCAACGGGAGAGGCCACAACAGTGAGAGGCCTGCGTCACGCAAAAAAAAAAGAAAATTGGCTATGGAATACAATATATTAAATGTTCCATACATGAACTAATTTTCTGTAGTGTATGCTGAAACTTGGGCTAAATTTGACAGTGTTAACTGGTCAAACATTCTAGATTTTTGCGGGTTATGGTAATTACTGGAGTCATTCATAGCTTAGAGGGAAAAGTAGATTAACATATGCTATTACCTTTTTTTAAAAGAAAGTTCATATTTGAATTCTCCAACTTCTGTGGACAATATCTGGATGAAAAGCGATAATCAGATCCAGCAAACTCATTCCTTGGTATTTACCCAAAGGAGTTGAAAACTTATGTCCACATAGAAACCTGCAGGTGGAAGTTTAGAGCAGCTTTATTCCTAACTGGCAATACTTGGAAGCAACTGAGATGTTCTTCAGTAGGTGAATGTATAAATAATCTATGGTACATTCAGACAATGGAATATTATTCAACACTAAAAAGAAATGAGCTATCAAGCCATGAAAAAACATGGAGGAAACTTAAAGGCATATTACAAAATGAAAGAAACCAATCTGAAAAGGCCACATACTGCATGATTCCAAATATATAAAAAGGCAAAACTGTGGAGACAGTAAAATGATCAGTGGTTGCTAAGGGTTTGGAGGTGGGGATGAATAGGCAGAGTACAGGGGATTTTTAGGGCAGTGAAAATACTCTGTATGATACTATAATGGTTAGTACATGTCATATATTTGTCCAAACCCATAGAATGCACAACACCAAGAGCGACACCTAATATAAGCTATGTACTCTGGGTGATAATGATGTGTCAATCTAGGTTCATCAGTTGTCACAAATGTTTCATCTGGTAGGAGATGTTGCTGATGGAAGAGTCTATGCATGTGTGGGGTGGAAAATATCTAGTATATCTCTGTTCCTTCCTCTCAATTTTGCTGTGAACCTAAAAATGCTTTTAAAAAATAAAGCCTTTTTAAAAAAAGAGAGAGATAATCATTCTAATTTTATATCATGTGCTTTGCACCTTAAAATAATCATCGTTTACTAATACTTACCAATTATAGGACACTTAACGATTTATCAGAGACAGGGCTATGTGTTCTACAAATATAACCTCAATCATCATAACAGTCCTATCAGATAAGTAGAATTACTCTTTAAGTTTTTTAAAGGAAAACAAGGCTTAGAGAAGTAAAGTAATTTACCCAAGACTTGTAGCTAGAAAATATGAATACAGATTGGTATGGTTCCAAAGCCCTTGCTGCTAACCACTATGTTACTGTAACAACCCATTTCAACTTCACCTCATGCTTATTCCCAGCCTGATCTCCAATGGTTATTTAGTGCAGAACTGGGGTAGCTGCCTTTCTAAATGCTTTCTGGTAAGGACCTCCTTTCAACAACAGGTACCATGTTGCCCAAAACTACAGACTAAATAATTGTGTTCTCCCCAAGTTCATATTTAAGAACCTTAATCCTCAATGTGATGGTATTTGGAGATGGAGTCTTTGGGATGTAATTAGGTCATGAGGGTGGACCCCTTATTATGGGATTAGTGCCCTCATAAAAAGAGACACGAGAGAGCTTGCTTCCTCCTTCTCTTTCTTGTATGTGAGGATATAGCAACAAGGTATCCATCTGGAAACTAAGAAGAGGGCCCTCATGAATCGAATCAGCTGGCATCTTGATCTTGGACTTCCCAGCCTCCAGTCTGTGGGTAATAACTTTCTGTTGTTTAAATCACCCATTCTAAGGTATTTTTGTTACAGCAGCCCAAACTGACTAAGATGCTAATTAGATACAACTGGATAACTGTATATAACAAAGTTAACCTTGACTCCTACTTCATTCCTTACAAAAAAGTGAATTCAAGGCGGATCATCTATTTAAATATAAAAGCTTAGAATCATAAAGCTTTTAGAAGAAAACATATAATATCTTCACAAATGTGGAGTTGTAAAGCACAAAACCATAAAAGAAAAAATATTGATAACTTAGGTGGTATCAAAATTTTTAAAATTCTGCTCATCGAAAGATACTGTTAAGAAAATGAATAGCCAAGATACAGACTGGGAGGAAATATTCATATTATAGTTTATAAAAATACAAAAATAAAGAACTCCTACAAATCAATAATAAAAAGATAACCCAATACAAATGTGGGCAAAAGACTTGAATAACACTTCATAAAAGATATACATATGGCCCATAACTATTAAAAAGGTGCTAAACAAAATCGTAGTTATCAGGGAAATGCAAATTAAAATTACAGTGAGATGCCACTTCACACCTACTAAAACAGTTAAAATAAAAAGGTTGCCATAATAAATGTTGGCAAGGATGTGAGGCAATTGGAACCCTAATACATTGCTGGTACAAGCACTTTGAAGATGGATATGACATTTTCTTATAAACTTAAAGGTATATATATCCCATGACCCAGCAATTCCACTTCTAGGTAAACAAATGAAAAAATATGTTTATAAAATGACTTTTACAAGAATGTTTGTATCAGCCTCATTCATAATAACCAAAAAATGCAAACTACCAAAATATCAACAGGAGAATTGATAAACTGTGATATATTCATATAACTGAATACTACTCAGGAATAAAAGGGAACAAAGTACTAAAATATGGAGCAACATGACTGAATCTAAAAGACATATATATATATATTGAGTGAAAGAAGCTAGACCCCAAATTAATTAGAATGTACGACTGCATTTATATGAAGATCAAGAATAGGCAAATTGGGCTTCCCTGGTGGCGCAGTGGTTGAGAGTCCGCCTGCCGATGCAGGGGACGCGGGTTCGTGCCCCGGTCCGGGAAGATCCCACATGCCGTGGAGCGGCTAGGCCCGTGAGCCATGGCTGCTGAGCCTGCGCGTCCGGAGCCTGTGCTCCGCAACGGAAGAGGCCACAACAGTGAGAGGCCCGCGTACCGCAGAAAAAAAAAAAAAAAAAAAAAAAAAAAAAAAAAGAATAGGCAAATTAACCTCTAGTGACAGAAAATAGAAAGTGGTTATGTCGGTGTGCGCGTATTTGTGTGAGAGGGGCTAAAGGTAGTTTTGGTTGATGGACTGAAAAGAAATACAAATAAACTTTCTAGGTTGATGTAAATGTTCTATATCTTTGTTTTAGGTAGTGGCTTCATGGGTGAATATAGCTGTCAAAACTCATATTCTAAACATTTAATATTTGTGCACTTTATTGAATGTAAATTATAACAATTTAAAAGCAGCCTGTAGTGATCAGGAAATAAGTAGTTATTAAAGGCAAGCCTTTGATGAGAATGGCAGAAATGAAGAATACAAAGATTGTGGGGTGGGTTTGCTCTTTACTACTGTATTAAGAGGCTCAAAGAAAAATGTGATGAGCTCAGAGGTCAGGAGAGCTTCTATGATTGCCTTAAAAACATACCTCTATAGGTTGCTAGGATGACATATCTAAATCAAATATTAATTCTGTGAAGAGCTGACTTACAAGGTAAGTTGAATAAACAGACTGACTAGGTGAAAAGATAAGGCAATGACTGAGAAGGAATTGGATCTTGAGAATTGTCGTGAAGCTGTTTGAGTAGACTTAGATAATTCATCATCTTGATAGACAGACCCTAGAGAGCTTTTTGCTTTCTGAAAAACTCCTCCTTACCTGTCTTATAAGGCTGGTCTTGTCTTCTTTGAAGATTCTGAAATAACTTCATTTGAGGAATTTACCTTCTCATAGCTCACTGTTATCATTTCTTTATACCTCTAGGCCAGCACCATCCAGTAGAAATATAATGTGAGCCACATATGTAATTTTAAATTTTCTAGTAGCCATATTAAAGATAGTAAAAAAAAATATTTAAAATTAAATTTTAATAATATATCGTATTTAACTCAATATATTCAAAATACTATCATTTCAACATGTAATCAATATAAAAATTATTAATGTATTCTACATTCCTTTTTCATATGCAACATCAGTGTGTATTTTGCACTTAAAGTATATCTCAGTTTGAACTAGTCACATTTTAAATGTTCAATAGCCATAGGTGGCTAGTGACCTCTGTATTCTCCATATTGGACCAGGGTTTCTTAATATCATCACTATCGACGTTTAGACTGAATAATTCTTTTTATGTGTGGGCTGTCCTGTGCATTGTAGGCTGTTTAGCAGAATCCTTGGCCTCTACCCACCTCCAGTTTTGACTCCAAAAAAGAACGTCAAGAGCCACTGATATCTGTCATACAGAGTGAAGTAAGTCAGAAGGAGAAAAACAAATACCGTATGCTAACACATATATATGGAATCTAAGAAAAAAAAATGTCATGAGACTAGGGGTAGGACGGGAATAAAACACAGACCTACTAAAGCATGGACTTGAGGATATGGGGAGGGGGAAGGGTAAGCTGTGACGAAGTGAGAGAGTGGCATGGACATATATACACTACCAAATGTAAAATAGATAGCTAGTTATAACTGATTCACTTTGTTGTAAAGCAGAAACTAACACACCACTGTAAAACAGTTATACTCCAATAAAGATGTTAAAAAAAAAAAAAAAGAACCACTGGTATAGATCTACAGAGTTGGTAGATGTTCCTGCCCAGTATTTTATGCCCCAGTATATTCCAGGGCATAAGTAAAAAGTCTGGCCTAGGAAAAAGCTTTCACACTAAAAAATAAGCAAGATTTTGCTTATTCATATTGGCAGAAACCTATGGAATATGATAATGAATTCCAAGGGTGTTAGAACAGGCATGAAAGAATATAATTTTTGATGAGACAAAAATTTTTAATATGGATATACTTACCGGAGGCCATGGATTCATCATGCTTGCCTGAGCATCTGGGAGTTGTTCTAAAGGTTTTATTAGTTGGTTGGTTGAAACCTGGACTCAGTGGTGGCCTGCACTAAATAAAGTTGAGATGCCAGTAATCTCTCGATACATTTTAGAGGATTGATTTAAAAGACTTAGGGAGATAGGATGCTTGGAATGGATTTATCATTCCAGTCACCTATTCATTAGGTCAGTTATTCATCATGACCCAGTCACCTATCTCCAAATATGTCCTGAGAAGGCCCAGAAGACCTTCTCTTCACTAATGCACTGAGAAAATAGGAGGAGAATGCCAAAATCCTTTGAAAGTACTGTAGCTTCTGTCCTCTAAGCACAGGGATGAAATTAGGAGATTATGCCATTGAATGGGATCCCCAATTCCCTAGTGGACATAATAGGATCCAAAAGTGGCAGAGACCAAATGACTGCACCTAACCATCAGAGATGAGGTAGTTGTGGTTACCATAATGGGCAGGAGCGCCAGAGTAGTAATCATAGTCATTTGACTAAGAGGGATCTTTAACAGTGGATAATTGATCATGATATCCCTACAATGAAATGGATGGACAATCTGCTAGGATGCTAATTGATCTGTATAATGCAAAGTTGATAGATCTGATAAAGAGAGACCTGAACTTCATTACCTTAGTGGAGACCTACAATATCTTGTCATTGGCTTCTTAATTCATGGCTATTAAAATAGGAACACCAGTTGGTAGCCCCTAGAATTGTCTTTTCTACAGAAATAGTAAGCCAAAGCAATACCATATACCTGGGGAAATTCTAGTGATTAGTGCCACCATCAAAGACTCGAAAAATGCAGGGTGATGATTCTCATCACACTAGCATTTAACCTGCCATTTGGCCTGTGTAGAAGATGAATGGGTCGCCTAAGATGAATGGGTCTTCATCCAGGTGTAGTCTTTTTATTAGGTAAATAAGCACAATTCTTAACACCTAACATTCAGATGTCACTCTAAGAAATGTCTTTTATTCATCCTAATATGCATGAAACAACTGAAGTTATTCACTTTCATTTGGAAGTGAGAGAATGGGGGAGAATTTATTGCTTTATGTAACGGCTTTGTTAATTCTCTAGCTCCCTGTCATAATTTAGAGTGCAGGAACAGTGATGATTTCCTCACCTTATGGGACATCACTTTTGTCTACTACATTTATGATATTGTGCTGATAGGACCTAATGATCAGGAAATAGCACATACCATAGATGCCTTGTGTAGTAAATTGTCTTTCCCATAGATGCTATGGACCTTGACACTATCCCATTCAGAGGTGGAATGTTTTACTCTTTCCCTCAGATTTGGGCTGACTCTCTGTTTTATTTTAGATAACAAAATGCAGCATAAGTGATTCTGTGTAACTTCTGTGGCCATAGAGCTGCAGCTTCTGCATTTGTTGCTTGGAACACTTACTCTTGGGATGCAGCTGCCATGAAAAAAGCTCAGTTCGGTCACATGGAGAGCCACATAGATAGAATGGAAGAGGTCCTGGCCTCCCGAGTGAACCCACCAAGTCAACAGACATAAATAAAATCATCTTGGTTAGTCCAGCTTCAGCAGCAATCTAGTTTCAACTTGGTGAGAGACCCCAGCTATTGCCACATGAACCAAAAAAACCACCCAGCTGAACCCTGCCTGAATTTCTGAAAGAAGTTCAGAACAAATAAAACAGGTTTTGTTTCAATCCACTAAGTTCGATAAAATAACAAAAGGAAACCAAAACATACTGGAAAGAACACATGCAATTCAGAGTGGGGAAATGACAATTCAGGGTTCTGCTACCTTACTAAAATTTCTTGGGTCCAGTGGTCTGGGATATATTAGGTTACCTCCTCAATATTAAAGTTGTTTCAACTTGCATCCCCTTGGATCACGATGTTGGCTAGGGTCACTTATACAGCTGCATTCAGGGAACAAGGCTGTGCCTTGAAAGTCAACTGGCTCACAGGTCTAGCACCTCAGGTGAGTGGCTCAAGCAGCTGGGATCTGGCTGGGTTTTCCTCTACAGCAGTGTAATTGGATTTCTTATATGGTACCTGGTTTCCAAGACAGGAAAGCAGAACCTGCTAGGTCTCTCAAGGCCTAGGTCTGGAACTGGTCTAGGATTACTTTCACTACATTCTATTGTTCAAATTCAAGAGGAGGGGAAACAGACTCCACTTGTGATGTGTGTACAGGGATGAGAAGAATTGTTTGTATGCCATTTTGGAAACAGTTTATTACACCACCAAACTTTTTTAAATTGCTTATTTATTTTGCTAAGTATTGCTATTCATCCTGTATCTTTTAACTTTTTATTTCATTGTTTGCAATTTTTACATTATAACATACACTTGTTGTCATGAAGAAGAAAAACACAATTTTCATGCAACACTGCATTGTTGCATCTTACATACAAGTGTCCCACTAATGAGTTTAATTATTATTAGGCACTTGATATTTTAAATGCTTTATATCAGAAGTTTGCACAACATGTCCTGTGGGCCAAATCTATCCTGGTACTTATTTTTGTAAATAAAGTTTTACTGGAGCACAGGGACTTCCCTTGTGGCACAGTGGTTAAGAATCTGCCTGCCAGTGCAGGGGACACGGGTTTGAACCCTGGTCTGGGAAGATCCCACATGCTGTGGAGCAACTAAGCCCGTGTGCCACAACTATTAAGCCTGCGTTCTACAGCCTGTGAGCCACAACTACTGAGGCAGCATGCCCTAAGTACTGCAGACCACACGCCTACAGCCCATGCTCTGCAACAAGAGAAGCCACTGCAATGAGAAGCCCACACACTGCAACAGAGTAGCCCCCGCTCACGGCAACTAGAGAAAGCCCACACGCAGAAACGAAGACCCAATGCAGCCAAAAATTAATAAATAAATAAATTTATTTTTAAAAAAGTTTTATTGGAGCACAGCCAAGCCATGTATTTATGTATCCTCTATGGCATCTTTTAAGCAACAGTGGCAGAGTTAAGTATGACAGAGGTTGTATAACCCACAGAATTTAAAGTATTTACTGTGTGACCCTTTATAGAAAAAGTATGCTGGTCTCTGCTTTAAATTATGCAGAAATCCTTGGTGGAATGTTTCACAGGTGGTCAAGTGTTTAATGATATTTGGGGAAATTGGGGACTTTGAATGGGCTGGAATGAACTGTTATTTTCCCATTTATGTAAAAATGGAATAAGGGATATTTCTATCCAAAAGTTCACTGTCCAACAAGATTTCAGCAACAGATTAGATTTAGAGGATGAGGGATGCCATATTTACTTTACCTGGACAATTCAGTTAAATAAGTCAATTTGAGAATCTTATGTAATCATTTTGAGATTTGTGAATGTTTCCTCTTGAATGTCTTACACAGGTGGTAACTTATAATACCAATGCAATTTAATTAAAATAAGTATTTTTCTTAACAGCAGCCTAACTTCTGTGTACAATTATTTTTCTAATTATGGCAAGTTAGCAAGGTTAGCTAGAATCCTAGCTTAGTGCTAGAAAAATCCCAAGAATTATGTTCCTTGCCCCCAACTCTACCTGTCCTCTTCCTCTTTTCTTTTTTTTTTTTTTTTTTTTTTTTGCAGATGAGAGGACTAGCCCAGAGAAGCTAGTTGACTTGCGGAAGGTTATGATCCATCAGTGAGAGAGTAAGTACGTAAATCCGCAGTTCCCGGTGCTTATTAACATTTGCATATATGGAAGCTAATGTGTTGGGGAACTTTTTTTTTTTTCTTTTCACACACACACACTTTATTTTTATTTTTACAAGAGATAAATAAACTGGTTGCGGAACTTTTTGCTGGACAATCATAGCGCTGGTGGAGGGGGGGAAGCATTGCTGGAATCATCAGTTGAAAATATTCTTTAGTGAAACCAATAAGACGTATGCCATGGTTAAACTGTTCAGTTGATAGTTGCTCTATTTGTGAACCTAATGTGATAGCCTACGATTTTGAACGTTAGGTTGAGGCGTTGGATAACTTTTTTTTTTTTTTTACTTTTCCAAATAGAATCTGGCCTTGTTCAGTTATAAACCATACCAGCTGGCTGTAGCACAAATAAAAATAATTTGTGACCTGAAAGATGCCTTCGAGATCACCGTCCGGCTCCCTCATTTAAGAGGAGAAAATAGGCCCAGTGAAGGATATCAAACAGATTTTAGCTGTTTACATTTATAACGAGCTTTCTTCCAGTCGCGGTTGTCTTGGTTTTTTCACATCTCCTCCTTTAAAAAGCAAAAGCAGGACACTTGCAGGCCAAGTGTCAGAAAATTTGGAATCCATCGGCCTTATTTCCCTTTCTGGCTGAACTCAGTTTTGGTAACTACACACAAATGCTACCCTTCTCGGAAAACAAACGGTTGTGGGGTCGGGGAAGTTCACTGGGAGAAGCAACAGAGAGACAAAGCTCCTCTCCCGGGCTCCGCCCCCTCACTCCTGCCAATAGCAGCAGACGCCGGCCCTCGCTTTCCCGAGCTCCGCCAATTGGCTGCGCCGCTAGGAGCCCGACGGAAGGGGCGGGGCGGCCGTTGCCAGAGAAGCCACTTGCTGGTTACCAACTCCGCTTTGTCCCGCTTGCACCTTGTTGGGCATTCTGCCACCGCAAGCCGTTCTAGGAGATCGCCTGCTTCCTTCCTAGCTTTCACCCACTGCACCGCCCCCCGCGTCCCGCTCCGTTCTAGCCGACCCAGGGCTGGAGAACACAGGTATGCTCACGGGCGGCTTGCACTAACATTCGCCAAGCGTCAGCCTTGGCGGCCCCGGCGGACCCCTTTAACAGCGGAGCGGCGGCGGGCTGACGTCACGGAGACGTACTGACGCAGCGGTAGGGACGTCGGCGTGCTTTTGGAGGGGGAAGCAAGCTTCCTCGGCTTGCATGGCCGAGGGTCAGTTATCGCGGGCAGCTCTGGGGGCGGGGCGGTGGCCACGGTGGGTCACGGAAGTGAGAGGCCCTTGCGTCCACCCAAAACTGACCTCAGCCGCTTTCTGCCTACACCGTCCTCTCCCTCCAGACAGACAGCCTGGGCTTGGCAAAGGCAGCGAGGAAGTGTGTGGTCCCTGGGACAGCAGGGCAGATCTTAGCCGAGGTGGGCTTGTCCAGACCGGAGCCCTGACCAGCCGGCCCGGGCACTGAATCGTTTCTTACCGAAATAGTGCTCTCTTACGTATACGGCTGGTTTTTAAATGCCCACCATATAATGTGCCAGACTCTGATAAGCTCCGGGGCTCCTTAAGTAAAGAATACTCCAGGCCTCGGGAAATAATTCGTTCTCCAGGGTCCTAGAGTGCAGCCTCTATTCCTTTAAGTGTGTGGTTTGGGCAGCTCACTAACGTTACTGCCTTCAGCTTCCTTATCTGTAAAATGAGGAGGATAAGTCACTTTAGAGTGGTTGTAATAAAAGAGATTAAGTTAACCAGTGCCAGGTTTTGAGTAGGTGGTCAGTAAGTGGTGCTTGTTTAGTGAGGAAACCATAGCCAGACTTTGGCTGGTGTTGGGGATAAAGTCTATTGCAGAGACGAAGTTTCCCTATCACCTCACACATAGTAAGGTTTCAGGTGTTTTTGAATGAATGAGGTTCTTGGAGTAGTTTTAAGCACCACTTGGTTAGTTATGGTTAAAGAAATAGACTGCGGTAAGCCTGTCGGCTTTTAAAATGTGTTGATACCTTTCTGCTTTAATAAGATTGTCACGGCAGTGTTTGTCATAGCCCTTAACTGCCAGGTATCCATTTTTTGCTTCTCATTTTCTTCTAAATTCACAATTGATGTGTATTAATAGGATAGTTTTTGCATCCCAAACACCCAGAGGTATGAGAAAATGGCTTTGTTTATATTGCTACTAATCACTGCTTAGTCTGTGCAAGTGACTGAGACCCAAGGAGCTGGGTATAGCAGTGAGGTTGACAAAACATCTATCCCCTTGGGCACAGTTCTGTTGGAAGTCAATAATTGTTCTCCTGGGCTCTGGTTTAGTAGAACTCAGTCAATTTTTGACTACATTGAAAATGACTTGTAATAATTCTGCAAAGAATAGATTTTGAAAGGATTGTTTTGAAGTTAAGAGTTGGTTCAATACAGTTAACTCAGGCCTGCGAGTAATTTCAGGAATGGTGATTGACTCAGGATGATTTTTTTTTTTTTAAGATGAAAAAAGTTAAAGAGAAGGCCTGGTAGGAAAGCAGCTCCAACAGAGTGACCAAAGGCGTCCTAAATTAAACAAACAAAACCCCCCACCTGTAAGCGTTTCTACTTCATTCTGTTCAAACCTCACCACAGCTTTGGCTGGCAAAGCTTATTCTCAGTTTGTAGGAGAGAGAACCAAAGGGCTATTGAAGCTAAGGGTTGTCTCTGTCAGGTGGCTCATAAGAACTGTGAACTGATGAATCTGGCCCAATTTTCTTTCTTTTTAATATGCTGCCTCTGGGTCGTCAGGAATGGTTAATTATGTTCAGTCTATCTGTACTCTGAGAAGGAAGATATAATACATACTTTTAAAAGATTTTCTTCAAACTGGTCTAAATTAATTTTTGTATTTAAAGGGATAAGTAATCATTTCCTGCAACTTAGATGTGGAGCAATCCATTCAGATGGTCATGGGTAAATGAGGGATTACATTTGATCATTTCTTTCCATACTGATCTCTTGCTAGTCCTGTATTCTAATTCCTTCATTGTTTTTCATGTGTTTTTTTTTTAAATCACCAGTGGCAACAACTTTTGATTTCTTCAAAAATTCTTGTTGGAAAAGAATGTTGGAATTTCATCTCTCTTGGGACCCTAATAACCTGATCGCTGCTTCTCCTCTCCTCTCCTCCATATGCCTAGTCCATTTTCCAAAGCACCACTGGACTTACCTTTTAAAGATGCACTTCTGATCTGTCATTCTCCTGCTTAAAATTATTTAATGGTCTGTCTTAACCTTTAGGAAAAAATTCAAGCTCTTGAGCTTGGTATACAGTGACTACTTTCATGTGTCCGGTCTCATCTTTTGCCACGTGCCCTTTCAAATCATGTTCTGTCATGATTCATTGTTCTTGCTGGTGCTTTACCCTCTATCCGGAATGCCTGTTTTCTGTTCCCTTTTGCCAAGCTCAAACTTGTTCTGCTGGACTCTACTGAGGATCCACCTCTGGGAAGTCTCCCAGGATCCTGCCAGTTGCTTTCGCGGTACCTGATGAGTCCCCATCGTAGTCTTTAGCATACTGGATTTTAGTGGTCTGCTCACTGCTGTCTCTTTAGACTTGTAGCCTGTGCCTTCAAGGAGCTCAATCTTATTCATCCTTCATTTCCTTGTACAGAACAATTTTCATTTTTTTTAAATATAAACTGAATTTATGAGTGTGCTGAAACACTTATAAAAGGGAAATTTGTATGTTACTTTCAGCTATGTAGATTCTTATATTTATATTTCAGTACCTGATGGCTTTTGGTTCAAAACTGAGTTCCACCACTTTCTTACTTGTGATCTGGTCAAGCTGTTTTCTAAAATTTGGTTTCTTCAATGGGTAGCCTTTGGATGATAATAGCAACAGTGTAGGTTTTTGGTCAGTGAATGCTGTTAATAAATGGTAGCATGTCCTCATGCTGTCCTCGTGTTGAAGGGAAGGAAAATGTTTTATGTTTATCTGATAAAGGATGCTGACTGTTTGGGGTTAGACAATGTTCTGAACATCTTTGGTCCTGTCTTCTGGATAATTGGGTTCTCTGTGGGACTTCCTCTCAAAAGTATTTCAGTTTGAACAATAAATTATTTGGTGACCCTAATTTGTATATTGGAACCTAACCTATGCCTCTCATTGATTAATTTTTGAGGGTAGATGATGATGGGTATATTTGCCCTCACAGATTGAGTAGCAAGTTTAAAGGAGAACTAAAGTATTACCATTTATGGTAATTAAATTAAATTCTAAAATTAAATTCTAAACTGTATGATGCTGAGAATATTATTAGATGTTTAGGATTCTTGGTGGGCTGGATCAGTCAGAGGAACATTTTGAGAAGGAGGGAGGACTTGGGCCTTGAAAGTATGTATGTATCCTTTATTTACAAATCAGTCATTCTTCCTGTCAACTTTTTTCCCCCGTATTATCCAATCTGCAACACTTTTATTTTTAAATTCCTTTATTCATTGGACAGAAGCATTAGCTAATTACTTTTCAAAGTTAATCTCTCTATATCAGAAAATGTTTTTTCCAGTTTTGATAGCCTTTACTGATAAGATCAGTTTTCCACTTCTGGTTATTTTTACTCTGCCTACTTCCAAATTTTGTATACCTTTTTTTTTTCACTATGGAGTCCAAAAAGGCATACAGTTACTTCTCTAGTAAACTTTTGACTAGTGTTTAGAGTAGTGTGGGAAATTAGCAACATTCCTGTATCTACTTGGTATTCTTTGCTGAATATTTCATAGTGAATTTTTCAGTATAAGCTGTGTGCTTTAGTTTGAAGCCAGTGGGAACTAGTTTTCCAAGGATTAGTGTTTGGCAAAACAAATTGAAATCTGCAAGATTCATATGCTAGTCTCTTTAGAGAGATTAGTTTTGAATACATACTTGGAGCTGGTTAGTTTACGTAGAACAATCTAGGTGCTGCGGAAGGTCATGGACTGTGATCTTTCTTTTCTCTTACCATGGCCAGCATCATGGTCCCTGAGCAGCCATCCCTCAAATGCTTGTTGCTGGCCAAAATGGAACATAGTTTAGTGAGTGTAGCTGGATCAGCATAAACCCGTGACCACACCGGGAAGAAGCTTTAAGTACATGCCTTTTGGATAGGGGACTGATAAAGTCATTTCTATATAAGAAATTTAATTCTTTAAACATTAAAAATATTTAAAATTGCTATTCTTTAGGGATTTGATCATTAAGTATGTGTGCAGAATATGTGTCTTTGTTTCACCACTAACAAGTTATACAAAAGTATAATACATTTGTAAATTGGCAGTTTATTCTACATAATTGAAAACATTTACTTGTGAAATGTCTGCTTTTCCACGCAAGAATACATTTGGTCTCCCAAAATGATAGCATTTTTTATAAAGGCAGGATTTTTTTTGCTAAAGAAAATTATTACATTGTTCAGCACACATATGTTTTTGGTTAAAGTATTGTCACAACACAAAAATAGTGGAGTACCTTGGAACCTCTCAACAATATTTAGCCTATATTCATTTCTAGATTGTGAGAATATGATAGTTGATAATTTCTATGCAAATATTTGAGACATACCCAGTTCTCTGTTTCACGTTTTGCGAAATCAGTAATGAAGATAACATTTTAGAATGTTGGGCTAAAAGTCATTCTAAAAATCCCTATTTTTATAATATGTTAGTTTTATTTGTTTACCCTTTAAGATAAGATACAATTACTTATGTTGTATGATTTTATCATGTGACAAAACTTATAGAAAAATTATATAAATAGCTGCCAGTAGCCCAAAAAACCAAGCAAGAACTCATTTAAGGTAGTGATACCCGGCTTCCCTGGTGGCGCAGTGGTTGAGAGTCCGCCTGCTGATGCAGGGCCCACGGGTTCGTGCCCCGGTCCGCGAAGATCCCACATGCCGCGGAGCGGCTGGGCCCGTGAACCATGGCCGCTGAGCCTGCACGTCCGGAGACTGTGCTCTGCAACGGGAGAGGCCACAACAGTGAGAGGCCCGCGTACCGCAAAAAAAAAAATAAAAATAAATAAAGTGCTGATACCAAACTGAATCTTACCTCATAAAATGTTTTCAATAAATTGAAGATCTCTACCCTCTTACACTGATTTGTGAACTTTTATTTTAAATATATGAACTATTTTTCTTTTAATGATCCCTGAAAAGATAAGTAAAAAAGCAGCAGTCTTTATTCATCTTATTCATTAATTGCTCTAAGCCTTGAGTCCTCTCCTTGAAATATTGCTTAGCTTTTACAAGGCTTATAGGTGCTGAGGATTCCAATAAATAAGACATTCTTTTTTGAGATTCCATTGTACAGAGAGACGAATATTTAAACAAGTGAAGGGACAAAAGATAAGTACCAAAACTGGACAAATCAGTAGATGATAATTTTCTTGATGGCAGTGACTTATCCAATCATATTCTTCTTCACCTTTAGGTTTGGTTTTTCATTTGATTTTGTGTATCGTATGTTTTTAATTTTTCTGGGCTACCAATAGCTCAAAATGTTGTTATGTCCTAATAACAGATGCATGTTTGCAGCATTCAGGTAGATCATCTTAGACTATATGTATCTTATTCAACATTTCCATTTTGACGTGAGTTGCTAGTATTGAAAAAATATGAGGATGCTTTTCACTGATCTATATCCTAAATATTTATCTTTCTGGTATATAGAACCTTTGGACAAAAAAAATAGATAAATTTTTACAGACATTTGAAAGGATTTCTGAATTGCTAATTAAATATAGTGAATAATTTTCAACCTTTAATTTCACGTCTACTTAAAGTATTGAAAATTCCTGAACATATGTATTTTATGATACAGATAAATAAAGATAAATTACAAAGAGGTAAAATATCTCTGAAAAAATGCAGAAAACCTTAAATATGACATTTGATTTTGTATAAACAAATTAAAGTCAGTGAGACACATTTCCATATATTATATTTGAAAAAATACAGCCTTAATGATTGCCAAAGCACTAACTCATTACTTAAAATGGAATCGTTTTTAAGAAATTCATAAATATTCACATATTAAAAATAACATCTCCAAGTCTGAGAGAAAACAATTAGATTATTTAGTAAAACTTAAAAGTAATGTCATCTGTCCATTCATTATCACCAAAGAATATCCTAGATTGAGCTTTTATTAAAAATATGATTTATTTATAGGAAATGAATTTAATATTGAAAAGTCTACTTTAAAAAAATAACATCTTCTATGTAGCTATTGTTGCCAAATACTTTCAAAAGTATCTTAAATTTTTACTGTTACAGGCATGAATAACATACATTGCCTATTGGATAAATCTAATGCAACTGAGAATGATAGTTACTCTATGGTTTTTATATCCATTTTCTAGTCCGATTGGATTAGGATATTATTATAATACTTCAAGAAATATACTAATAATAATTTCTACATTCTTGTGAGTATGTAGAAAATAGTGGGCCTTTTGGAAACTGTGTGGAAGTTGGCAATCGTTGAATGATTATGCTATGCAATTTTGATACTATTTTGAATTAGTATCACAATGAGTAGCAGTTATAATTTCAAATTTGTGAAATATTATTCTTTTACAGATCTTTAGGATTTTTATCTTATTGGGTAATAGCAGAAAAAAATCTACTGAAATGATGTTTAATAAATTAAAATATTTCCTAGATTTCAGCTTATGTGGAGAACTTGTTGTGGAAGCCACCTGTAAATCCATTTACCAAATTTATGGAGAAGCCTGCAAATGATGGAAGTCATTCAGAAGAACTCTTTTCCCATTTTAAAAGTATACCAGAGAAAGAACATTTACCACGGCATGCCAGTGAAAGTCATCTCAGCTGGTATTCTCAACAATAGCAGGGGATATCTTAATTTTTTAATTTCAGGGTTTCATGTTTTGTCCATACTGTAAATTATTTGAATCAAATACAGCATTCTTTCAAGAATATCATCTAACAGCCTAGTAATTTATATTTATTTAATCTGATTACAGATGTACTCATTTAGCAGAATTTGCCTAGTTATTTTGGAATTTTAATGAAAGCAATTAAAAATGAAAACCTTACCTATAAAAAAATTTGTAAAGTATATATCTTTTTAACTAAAGTAAATGAAAATATAAATACTATGGAATATTGGAAATATGGTTAATGAGTACTAATTCACTGTCATTTGAGATATTGCTATCTAACAAATACCTGTCATATTTTGCTTCTTTAGTATGGAGAGTGCACTTGTTATTTGTATGACTCATTGCTCTCCAAAATGACAGTCTTAAAATACCATGCTTGTTGCTATGGATAGTATAGTCCAACTTCTAGTTTAGCTTAAATGAAAATGATGTTTGGTCATATATAATCATTCTTGACTTTCTGTACATGGTTTTTAATAATGATAACTGTCTTTTGTAGCAAGCATCTTCATTGGGCCCATCATTTTAAGACATCTTAAGTGGTGCTTAAGAATACAGTCTACTTCTTGGAGACATAGCCTCTAAGATGCCATTCATTGTTGCTGAGGCATTACGTTATGTTGCATAAAAGAAAAAAGGTGTTAATTAAAGAAAGACACAATGCTTTCTTATTGCTTTGAATTTTATTTATAAATATTGAAAAAGCTCCTTCAAACTTATACATAGATTTTTAGTCCAAATAACTCTGCGCTTATATAAAAATAAAATGTGAATGAAATAAAGTAGGTAAGGTATTCTCAAAACTTCTTTATACTCAAAGTCCAACTCTTATGAGTCACTTTTTGACTCAGAGTTATCCTTGCTATTAAGAGTATTGGTGATATGTACTGGTATTTCTTAGGAGCATCTATAACTGAAATGAAATTTATTGGTGATGGGCTCTTACAATATACAGCAAGCCTACCTTGGGGTCTTGCTTCTAGAATGTTGCTAAACATTCCTACTTCAACAACTCCTCTAATCCCTCTCTATGACCCTTTGTTGTTACTGGTTAAAAATTGCTGTACCCCATCTCTGGGATATTCTTCAAAACCTTGGATGCTCATTCTGTAAGTTCTGGACCTGTACAGGAAAGACAGCTCAGGACTGCTTCCAGACTGACGGAGATTGTAAGAAGCATCCCAATTTCGGGATGTAAAAATGTGAGCCCCCATACCCAAAAATGTATCTTACAGTGATACACAGTAATGTCTGTGTAAAACGTAATCAAGAAAGCAAATATTGTCAGTTTTGTTTTGAATGATAATAATGTTTTATAAAGCCAAATGTGAAGGAGTTTTAGATATCTGGAGAGGTTTAGTTTTTTGTGTTCCACTAGTTTGGCTTACACATTTTTCTGAAGGAATTTTTTTTGTGAAAAACAATAAGTTTCAAGAAAGCGTTTTGGAATAAGGTCTAGGAAGGCAAATCTTTTGGCTTTGGAGTAAGGGAGAAGGAAGGGAAGAAAAAAAGACACGAACACATTCACACAAATCATTTTACAAACCGGAGAAGAGATGTTCAATAATTATCAAATAGCACAGGGATACATTGCTGTTGGTAGTCTTTGTGTTTTACATATCTTAACATTTTAAAAACTGTCTTTCCATGTATAGTTAAGTGTAGAAAAAATGGAAGTACAGAAAAAATTCATTTTCAGTGACAATTTACTGTTATATTTTGCAGAGCAATTTATGGAACTGTAGTATTTAATCATGCTATGCTCTGTTTGCATAAAAAGCATAACTAGTTTATGTAACAGCTTTAACTTAAATTTTATTTGTGCATATCTAATTAGCCTAAAGCAGGACATCCTAAATGAGAAGACCAAATTGGAAGCAACATTTAAGGAAGCCGAGTTAGCAGCTTGTTCTGTAGAATTACTTTTGCCATTATTTAAGGACACCATTGAAGAGATTAGTTTTGAAAATGTGAGTACTTGCCTAGTGAATGTGTAATAAAATGAGAAGCTAGGATAACACTCAGAATGCATTAACTGAGGTCTCATATGCTCACATACTGTTATTTGATGTAAAAAAATGCAGGTTTATTAGTATTCTTCATTCCTATGTCATTAATTGCAATTCTTTTCCTCAAAGATAATCTCAGGCATGTACTTGATGAGATGCTAAGCTAGAAAGTACCTTGGTGCTTGACTAGAAAGTACCTTGGTGCTTGCCTTACCTGAGTTGGAACTACAGTCAACTTTTCTCAAGAGTGAATTTAAAATATTCTTCACTCTCACTCTTCACATTCACTCTTGAGAGATGAAATATATTTTCTATAGTATTGTGTGGAATAGAAACCTCTATTCTAAAAGTTTAGTGTACTAAAGTTTGAGTTAAGGACAAAAAAATAGATTGTATTCTATTAGTTTTATTAAAATAAATGCCTGAAATACTTTAGGGTTTAAGCCCTTATTTTGATTTCCTTTTACTTTAGAGCCATGTAACATATACTATTTACTGCTGAAAAACTTGGCATATCTTACTACTACTATGTGCAAAAAAATGGTTTTATTACTAGGAAAAAGTATTCTTTGATAATAGTAGTATTATATTTTAGAGTGTCTTAATGCTATGTCTTAAAATGTGTGTGTGCTTCTTATATTTTGTCAGACTGATCTTTCTGCATCCAATTTGAAGATTTCTAAACAGAAGGAAATATTAAGAAAGGAATTAGACACTTTTAAACATTTAAAACAAACTTTAGAACATCTTCTTAGAAAGACAGAACACCAACAAGTAAGAAATACTAAGCATTATTTTAATAGTGATATTTCTCACTTGAAGGGTATATTATTTCTTGAACTGTAGAAATTAAAATATTGGTATATTTGAAATGGAAATGATTCTTGAATTTTTGTTTGAAATGGCAATCATTAAAAAAAAAGAAATGGCAATCATTAACCCCCACTTTCAATGTTTCTTAAATAATTTTACATGAAAGCAGCATATTTTTATAGAAAATATATTATTTTCAATCTCAAAAACTTTCATTATTTGTTATACATCATTTCAGTTGATTACAATAAAATACTCAGAATTTAAGACCTTGTGTACATTGTATTTATACATTCATATATTCCTTTTTTAACAGTTTCACTGAGATATAATTCACATACCATACAGTTCACCAGTTTAAAGTATGCAATTCAGTGATTTTTAGTATATTCACAGAATTGTGTAGCCATCACCACTATCAACCTTAGAGCATTTTCATCACTACAAAAAGAAACCCATTGCCCTTTAGAATTTTACTTCCCATCCCCACTACCCCTCTTTAGCCCATTATCTACTTTTTCTCTATCTATGGATTTGCTGATTTCAGATATTTCATATAAATGAAGTCATGCAGTATGTATGACCCTCAAAATGAATAAACATTTTTCATTCTCATTTAAAATGTCTACATGGAATTCTGTTATTGATTTGCTGTAATTCTTTTTTTTTTTAATTTTTTAAAATTTTTGCCTGTGTTGGGTCTTCATTTCTGTGCAAGGGCTTTCTCTAGTTGCTGCAAGCTGGGGCCACTCTTCATCGCAGCGCGCGGGCCTCTCGCTGTCACGGCCTCTCTTGTTGCGGAGCACAGGCTCCAGATGCGCAAGCTCAGTAGTTGTGGCTCACGGGCCTAGTTGCTCTGCGGCATGTGGGATCTTCCCAGACTAGGGCTCGAACCCGTGTCCCCTGCATTAGCAGGCAAATTCTCAACCGCTGTGACACCAGGGAAGCCCCCTGCTGTAATTCTTTAAAACATTTCTTTTTGCTAGACTTTAGGCTGTTTATAATTTTTACCTGTTTACAATCAGCATTGTGAGCCTCCTTTGTATACAAGATTTTTATTTCATTGGCTTGTACTTTATGAGGCATTATTTAGAAATTAATTTAGTAAATTAACTGATTTCATGAATTGTGGATAAAAATTGATTTGGAACACTTAAGCAAAAATCTTTCTGATGGTTAACTTTTTAAAAAACTGAACTATGCATAGTAGTTGTCCATATGCATAGTAGTTGTCCATATTAATTTCTTAAGTGATGCTTATTCCATTTTCTACTTTTTTATGTAGTTAAGTATAGTTTGTGAACACTGATTTACAACTTCTTTTTTCCACAGAGAGGGGACAGTTTATCCAACTTGTTAGAGAAGCTAGCTGATAATGAAAGTGAAAACACTGTAAGTCTTTTTAGACTTGGTGTCTATTTTTCTGAAATTTTTTGTTTGTATGCTGGTTGGTTTTATAAAATTAGCCAACATTATCCAAGTTGTGATATTTCTAACTTTTACATATATTTGCTGAAGAATCTTAAGACGAAGGTACTTGAAAAGGAGACCTATATCCAAGAACTTTCTTGTTTGTTTCAGAATGAAAAGGTAAGCAAATTTTGAGCTAATTCATCAAATTTTCTTAATATTGACTCCCTCTTTCTCTTCTTTCCATCCTGGCCCCCATATCTTCATAAATACATATAGAAAGATTTTTAGAGTATTTGGACATTTTTACAAGTTTTATGCATCAAATATAATATCTTAATTTTTTAGAGTTTTTTTTTCATTTTAGATTTTTGTGGTATTTCATTCAGGGTACTTGGCCTAAGTCAGGGACCTATAAATATATAAATATATATATAAATATATATAAAATATATAAATATATATTTCAATTTTAGTATAAATTAAGGAATTTCTGTGTTTGTAGGAGCATTTTAGACATACCCATAATTTTACTTAGAAGGATAGATAGGAACTTTTAAAAAGAGATAATTAGGACTTATTAAATTAAAAAGGGGAGGAGAAAACATGCCCCTGGTTTTATATAAAATCCATTTGTAATTGGGGAAGTGTTGTACTTTGCTCTTTAGCAACTTTTTAGATCATGTCCAAGTACCGTAAAGTTTAATATTGTGAAGAAATACATCAAATAACACATTTTTGCTTTGTTTTGTTTTCTCTTATAGGCAAATGCTTTGAAAGCAAGCCGTTTTTCACAATCAGTAAAAGTAGTACATGAACGACTGCAGTTCCAAATTCATAAAAAGGAAGCAGAGAATGATAAATTAAAAGAACACATAAAGGTTATAAATATTCACCCATTTTTATAGTTTAATTGATAAAAGTAATGGACAACAATAAAGTCTTTCCTTAATTCTGGAATTTAGTGGTTTTGAAAGAATTCAATTTAAATGTTCCCATGGGAAGTACATATTTGAGGTAAATCTTAAGATTTCTGGTCTGTCTAAAGATTTGGCTCCAAATACCAATATAAAAAAAAAAATGCTGTGACCTTTTAGTACCAATCTGGGAAGGATTTATAAAGCTCGAATTACTTAAAAAAAATCTCTCCTATTATCAGTTAATTTATGTTTGTTTGGAAAATTTGTTAAATATAAAAGAGAAAATTAAAATACTGAAACCATTAATATTTGGTATATAGTATTTAGTCTTTTATGCATCTATACATATACATACATACTCTCACACGTATTTAGTAAGCAGACAATATACTAATGGTAATAATGTTAAGATCAGTTAACCTAGCCTTGGTGTTTAGATAATTGAGTACCCTCCTTGTTACACAGTTTAGCAGGATAATTAAGAGGAATTTTCTGGTTTAAACTGAGCAGTTTAAATATTCCTGTGGAAGTCTCACAGTCACTTTGAGATGAGAGTTTGAGGTTGCTGTGGTATGACACAAGCTAACTGGATCTACTGTTGTTAATTTTGCCAACGGAAAAGAAGCAGTGTTCTCACTTTTGGAAGAAGTGTGTAAAGACAAACCTCACTGAGTGTGAGGACTTCTGTGTTAAATTTGTTTGCTTTTATCCTCCTGAATCATGACAGATGTCTGCAGTCCAGGCACATGTTTGAAGACTGCATATGGAGAGTTGTTTATTTTTTCTTCAATGGCAAAAAGCTTTTGCCCATCAAAGGGACATTAAGCAGGCTTATGTGGGATATAAATTTTGTCTTTTGTCTGCCTACAGGTGCTTTTAAGCACTTTCCCCCGAAGATTCCCTGTGTTTTTTGCATCGGTGTCCTAGGGCACTGCAGATGAACTAGAGTTGAAATTGCCTTGCTCTGTCATGGTAAATACAAGAGAATACATGTAATTTAACATCTCAGATCATATACTTCAGTTTTTCTTACTTACACAATTTTTAATTTTGTCCTCAAATAGCAGTTGGGGAAGTTCTTGAAAATATTTTCTTCAGTTTAAAAATGAAATATTAAATAACTTTTTAAAGTTAAGTTTAACAGTTCCTTTTTAGATAATTAGGAGAGCGAATATAAGGCTAAAATCCCAAGTTTTGCCATGATATTCACCTGTCTAATACTTTGAGTTCACATTCCCTTACAAAATGCTACTGTTTAGAAATGATTAGAAGAAGTTGCATTAGGTCATGGATTTTTTTACATTCCTTCTAACACCCAGTTTTGGAATTTATTTAAGTTTAACAAGTTTTGTTTTTCTTTAAGACTACAAACACAATGAACTAACTCAGTTTAGCAATATAAATTTCATTTTTTTAGTATTGTTGATGTCTCAAAAATTGTATTGGGTCTTTTAAAAGTTTTAATTACATTATAATTCTCTGAGAACTACCCCAAAGGTACTTTGAACTCATTTTTCTTCCTAGATCTTTAAACTATAGTAATTAGAGTTAGAATATTTTCACATTTTAGAAGAGACAGAGAATAATTATCTTTATAATATGCTGCAAATATAATTCTTTGGAAAGAGGAAAAGGCAAATAGTTGACTCTGAATATACGTCCATTCATTTGGCAAATGACTGTGAAGGGGTTATTTTGAAACTATAAAAATAATTTGATAGTTTCAGTACCCTTCCTAATAGTGTTCAGGCATGGGATTTGATAAATCTAGTGGGAAAGTCTTGACTGGAACCTTGTTCAAAAAAATTTATTTCACCTTCAGTGATAAAGGTTTTTTAACTGAAAGCGTAGCTGTTATTCATTATGTGATGATGACACCCTGCGGTTTTTTAGAGGAATGACAGCTGTATTTCTTGGGTTGGTGGAGAGGGTTCTTCGCTTCTCTTAAGTAGACTTTATATACTTATTTAAAATGTTTTCCCAACTACGTATTAAAATGTTTCGTGGGATTTTTTAGTTTAGATAGATTTTTAAAGACAATTTAGGAATATTTTGCTTCTTCTCTTAAGTCTACCAAGTTACTTTTCAAAGAGATCAAGTCTTTAGATCTTGTTTAAGATGTACTTCTTTTTTTTTTAATTAAATTTAATTTTTTTAACATCTTTATTGGAGTATAATTGCTTTACAATGCTGTGTTAGTTTCTCCTTTATAACAAAGTGAATCAGCTATACATATACATATATCCCCATATCCCCTCCCTCTTGCGTCTGCCTCCCACCCTCCCTATCCCACGCCTCTAGGTGGTCACAAAGCACCTAGCTGATCTCCCTGTGCTATGCGGCTGCTTCCCACTAGCTATCTGTTTTACATTTGGTAGTGTATATATGTCCATGCCACTCTCTCACTTCGTCCCAGCTTACCCTTCCCCCGCCCCGTGTACTCAAGTCCATTATCTACATCTGCATCTTTATTCCTGTCCTGCCCCTAGGTTCTTCAGAACCTTTTTTTTTTTTAGATTCCATATATATGTGTTAGCATACGGTATTTGTTTTTCTCTTTCTGACTTAATTCACTCTCTAGGACAGACTCTAGGTCCATCCACCTCACTACAGTATCAATTTACATTCCCACCAACAGTGCAAGAGGGTTCCCTTTTCTCCACACCCTCTCCAGCATTTATTGTTTGTAGATTTTTTGATGAGGGCCATTCTGACTGGTGTGAGGTGATACTTCATTGTAGTTTTGATTTGCATATACTTACTTCTTAATCTCAGTTTTAGTGGAAATTAAGCATACTTTTTGTTGATCAAAAAGTAGAAAAGCTCCATCTTTTACTGTGAGTCCTTTCATTTTTTTTTATTAAAATGTCCAAGGAATGGAAGATTAAAACTTAAATTCTGTAATAATTTTACATTCTTTTCAGAATTACTTTCAAAAAATGTAAAAGCATTAAAATCTTAAGTCTTTAAAGTCTTAGTTAGTACTCAAATACTTTTAAATAGAAAGTCTTGAGATAATTTGAAGTGAAAACATGAGAGTTATCACACTAAATCATATCCATCTTTCACCCAACCTAATGTTCTGCGTCTAGTTATATCCTCAAGAAATATGTAAGGAAACAGTCATGTCAATTAACACTATCAAATTCAATGGATAGAAACATCTTTTTACCCTTTTTTTAATCCTAACTTTTTTTATCCCAACTCTTATTGAACACTGTGTGGTTTTAGAATAATAACTTCCACAAACTTACTACTTATTAGGCAAAGTAGTACTTTTATTGTCCTTGATGCAACACTTTCAAATGTCAAAGCATGCTCCTTAATTCTAGTAAATTAAAATTTGGTAAATAAGTTTATGTTTATTTCATCTATACTCTTCATGATCTATATATTTTGATCATATATCCTTTAAGCATTTATTATTTTAACTAAAGAGTCCTAATATATTTGGGGAGCTACTGATTCCTTTGAGCTTTATGTACCTGTTTGAATTGTCTCCAGCTAAACTATGTTTTTTTGATTTGCAGTAACTAGTACTATGTATAATCTAGATGGGAAATTTTTTAAAATTCTAGTTAATCAAAAAAGTTTTAAGGAAATTAGTGTTTTTACCATAATCACCAATATTAGTATCTTTAGTAAGAGTAGTATTAGTTTTATATAGGTTTATACATTTTAAATTTGCATTCTATAACTGGTTACAAATAAACATTGGTGAAATCACCTTTCTTCACTCTTTTGCTTTTTATTAATCTTATGATTAATCCTTTTGATAAATTCTGTGTGGAAGATTTTTACATATTTTAACAATGTTTATGTAAACATTGGCATTCTAAAATAATTTAATTACTGCTAATATTTTTTTAGAGCTTAGAAACCAAAATATCAGAATGGAACTTACAATTGAAAAAGAGTACGCATGAGGCTGTAATGATGAAAGAATCAAGTAGGCAAAAAGCTATAGCTCTAAAAAAGGCATCTAAAATTTACAAACAAAGGATTAAACATTTTACTGGAGATGTGGAAAACCTTACTTCCCAAATTAGAGAGCAGGTAAGTTATATACATTCTTCCTTAAAGAATTGTTTTATGTACTTAGTTTATGTAGTTAACCTCATAATGCTTAATATAATAATTTTGTTAGAAAAGCTTTACTCATTCATTTTTGCTTTAGCCTTTATTTTGAAAGGTTACATAAAATGACTGATTTGCATATTGAATTATATCAGCATTTCCTTGGGGCTTTATTTAAAGGATATGTTAAGTCCCAAAGCATCTGTGGCCAACTAAGGGTAACACCATGTCAGTGCTAATAGCATATTAACATTGAATTAAAGCACATTAACATAATATTAAAGGCTCTGAGAAGGCCTTCAGAAAAAATAAAGCAGTGTCAAGGTGGGTATTGAATTCAGAGTTTTCCACCACTTATTTAACCACAAAGCAACTCTTGGAACTGGTTCTGAGGAATACCAGATTGGGAAATGCTGATTTA
The DNA here is from genome assembly GCF_002837175.3 of Physeter macrocephalus. Taxonomy (NCBI): domain Eukaryota; kingdom Metazoa; phylum Chordata; class Mammalia; order Artiodactyla; family Physeteridae; genus Physeter; species Physeter macrocephalus. Next base: position 108,276,126 of record NC_041217.1, read on the forward strand.
TGTTATTAGACCATATGACTTTATTCAGTAATTCACTTCACTTAAACTCCGTAATGCATTTAAAACCATTTGAAACCATTTGCTGACGTAAACCCACCATGTGAAAGTTATCTTTGGGTGTATTAACGAAGTTGAAAAATGGACTTAGTGTTTTGTTGTTTTTAATGAATTATATTTATTCAATTACCAGTTAATAAAATATTTACTCTTTTTAATGTCTCACTGGTATCCTACCTCTTAAGAACTTACGCTATGGCTTGTAGAATTATCAGAGGCTTTTAGAAATGAAAACAGACTTGCATAAATGCTTGTATAAACAAAACAACCTAATATTTTATAAGCTCAACTGTTAACATTTTAAAACCCTTAATATTTAAACTACATTCAGAAGAATTTAATTAGATGAAAGAATTGAGCACTAAGTGCAAAATCTATAAGGCTGTAGGCCTAGTTGAATGCCTGAAAATATTCTTGAGTGGTGAAAACTAATTGAGTCATTAACATTCTTGGGATTTTCCTGTTTAACTAGCACCATGTCACCCATGCCCCAGATCATAGTATAGGAAGACTTCTCCATTTGTTAACCTTGTGACTTTGGGTAAGCTACTTAACCTCTCTAAGCTTCAGTTTCCTTATTGATAAAATAGGGGATGATAATACTGCCTGTCTCATATGATTGTAAGGAGGAATAAAGGCGAAAATATATGTCAAAGCACAGTGCCTGGCCAGACTACATTTTTGCCATATTGGCCTCCTTTCTATTCCTCTAATGCATGGAGTGTGTTTGTTTCATTGTTTTGTGCTGTTGCCTGTGGCTGTAATGTTCTTCTCAGGCTCAATAATAGCTGATTCTTTTAAAAATCATTCTGGTATCTTTTTACTTGACATCTCTTCAGAGGGGCCTTCCTTGACTACTCCTTTAGAAGTAGTCCCACAACAATTAATTGCATCAATGTCTTAAATTTTCTTCTTAGCCCTTATTTTATAGGTAAAATTTCTAAATATCTTAATTTATATTCTAATATAATTGCCCAACTTACACTTTATAATGCATATTAATATTCATTTACATACAATATAAAAACAGAAAACTAGTCTTTTTTCAATATATTAAAAATATTGCTTTAAAAAATATAAACAAAAAATGTCTTGCACATAATAGATGCTGAATAAATACTTGTTCAGTGAGTGCATAAATGATGGAAGGAAAGAAGGAAACATCCAATAAATGTTAACTGTTCATATCACTACTTCTGAGTCTTCTGATTAATAATTATTGGCACTGTTGTCATTCTAGTGAATTTGTTTTTCTGTAGACTGTAGAGAAGGGGTACAATGGCTACAGCTCTCTAGGTGGATTTGTAAAGAGTAGATTCATTTGACAGTTATTTATTGAGAATCTGCTTTATGCCAGGCACTGTTCAAGACCCTAGCAATGAACAAAACAGACAAAAATTTCTACCTCTGGTAGCTCACATTCAAAGTGGATAACCAACCACTACCACTCTTACTTTCTTGCTGACAGTACTAGTGTTTGAAAGCCAGTGGGGTGACTCTACAAAACAGCTTGGCATAGAGCTACCATTTGACCCACCAATTTCATTCCTGGGTATTTATCCGAAAAAAACTGAAAACACTAATTCAAAAAGATATATGCACCCTAATGTTCATAGCAGCATTATTTATAATTACCAAGATATGGAAGCAACCTAAGTGTCCATCAACAGATGAATGGATAAGGAAGATGTGGTGTGGGTGTGTGTGTGTATACACATACACACACACACACACACACCCACACCACACACGGGTGACTATTACTCAGCCATAAAAAAAATGAGCTTTTGCCATTTACAACAACATGGATAGACTTGGAGGGTATTATGTTATATGAAATAAGTCAGACAGAGAAAGACAAATAAGAGTTCAGTAAATATAAAGGGAATTATCTTCAGTAATTATGAAACATTTTTTGAAAATAGTTGCATCAACATCCTTAAAATGTTCAGTTGGAACTGCCACTATGTGCATATAAAGTAATAGTATTATCAAATCATTATTAAAATTTACTTTAAAGTTTCCCTGTGTTCAAATTTGTACACTGAAATTTTCTGTAACAAAAGTTCCATAGTTTATAGGATGAGTGTTTCCTTGTTTATAATGTATTTGTTTTTAGGACCCTGGACAAAACCAGTGTTATGAAATAACAAGATGAGTACTTTATGTATGTTTTAGGAAGCCAAGTTGTCTGAAACAGTTTCAGCTTCCAACGCCTGGAAAAGTCATTATGAGAAAATTGTAATAGAAAAAACTGAATTGGAAGTTCAGATCGAAACAATGAAAAAGTAAGAAAAAAAATTTAGAGCCTTTTTACTGTTTCATAAGAAGTGTTTTCTGTTCTTTCCAACTTGAGTAGTTTGTATTTTGGTTCTTATGGATTACATGTGGTAAAGCTGTTTTCTATATGATTTGCTATTTATAATTTATAAACTTTTCTTAGTCTACTTTAAAAATACAATAAAAATGATTACCCATTAAAGCTGCATTGGTGTTCACAAATTATTGTTCCTTAAAGTGTCTTACATGCATAACAAAGAAAAATCAAAAATGCACATATTTTATAAATATATGTATTTACATATATTTATTTATGTAGTATAATATATATTTTTATATATAAGCAGATTTTTAAAAATGTTTTTAACAACAACATCAGCAACACAGCAATTTTAAAAATTAATTTATTTTATTTTATTTTTTTGGTTGCACCGGGTCTTAGTTGTGGTGGGCGGGCCTCTTAGTTGCATCATGCATGTGGGATCTAGTTCCCTGACCAGGGATCGACCCCGGGCCCCCTGCATTGGGAGCATGGAATCTTAACCACTGCGCCACCAGGGAAGTAAAATTACATATATTCTATACTTTGTAATTTATTATTAAGCTAACAATAAATAACCATATATTTGTTTTTGAATGTTTTACTTCCTGTATATTTTCTTCAGTTTTATCATTGAAAACTAGTGTATATGATTTGCTTCTAAAGATTATTTATTGCCTCACTTGATCCTTTTATTTAACCTTTTCCCTGAAATTGTGTGTATGTGTATGCACATGTGTGAATGATAGACAGACCTACCTGTGGATCATAGTTTAGATGTTCTACTGACTAGCAAAGAGAATGTTGTGTAATTTTTCATTGGCATCATCAATGGATAATTATTTCTAATCAGTTACTCAGGTAGTAGTAGTAGTAACCTTATATATAGATTATGGCTTCCTATTTCCTTTGCTGTATGAGTTCTATTAACTTTTGAAACTACCCTACAAAAATAACTTGAGAAACACACTTAAAATACATTGTTTGAATGAAAATTTGTATGACTTTTATAAAGGCAAGTTATTAATCTTTTGGAAGACCTGAAGAAAATGGAAGACCATGGAAAAAATTCATGTGAAGAAATTCTTAGAAAACTTCACTCAATTGAATATGAAAATGAAACTCTGAATCTTGAGAATACAAAATTAAAGGTACTATGTGTATGTGTGTATGTATATATGTATAGTATAATGACAACTTAGTCTACTTAGTAGAAGTAACTTGAAATAACAGCAAGTTTAGAGTAGTGCTCTTGTATCATTTTTTTCTTTATGTTTCTCAGAGTTTTAGAATATCATTATAATAAGTAACTTCTAAAACTATGTCTGTATATCTGTATGTACCCATATATGCACACATACTTATATAGAGATATTTGGATGTTTATAGTTGTATATACATGTAAAGGTTGTTTTCAGCAGTACTAAGATTTATGAAGTTGCATAACTGTCTCTTTGTCTCAACCTAAAAAAGTTTATTTACTCTCCAATTTTAGCAGTTAGGTGAATCATCCAAAATTATATTAACTTTAATGCATAAGATTATTTCTAGGTGTCATGGTTACGATAGGATATAGCCTCAGGCATGGTCCGTTTGAAACCAGAAAGTATGTTCTTGGCTGCTTCATAACTGGAAAGAATTTTCCAACTTAGTCAAATCCAAGGGATGATTGGTTTTTATGTGTACCCAGAGTAAAGATGGGGAAGAAGCTTTTATACATTCTGAGGAAAAGGGTATTTGAGTTCCTAGTCATAGATACATGTAACCTAATGAGACTTGACTAAAGATGATGGCATCATTTTCAGTTCCCTAATACTGTTTTTGGAGGACAGTAAATAGAAGACAGAAAAGAATCTGTTTATGGAAAAGAAGGCCAGAATTGGCAGTTCAAAACCAGTATGGCATCAGAGAACCTAGCTACTTTTTAGCTCTCTACTCTGCCATTCAAATGGCTGATGGGGCTCCATCCATTATAGCCAAGATTCAAATAACAGGATGGAGGGAAACAAAAGAATTATCTCCTCCTTTTCCCCCATCTCCTCCTCTTTAGAGAGACTTCCTGAAAGTTCCATACCAGTCGACTCTTCTCCTTATTTAGGTATATGGCCCCACCTAGTTACAGGGGAGACTAGAGAATGTAGCCTTCTAGTTATCCTGAACTCTAGCCAAATACGAATACTCCTCATTTCCTGCAACTTGTTTATGTTTTCCTCTATTCCTGTAGTTTTACTGTTCTTACAGTTTGGAATGCTTTTTTTCTCAGTATATAAATCCTACCTTTCCTTTAAAGTTCAGTTTAAATGCTGCTTCCTCCCAAAGTCTTCTCAATTAGGATGAATCTTTCCTCATAAATTCCCATCTTTGTATGCACAGGATAATCAGGGGAGGTGTGACATATAGTTAGCTCTTATTCAATATTTATTGAATTAATTCTTTAAATATTTTATCCTAGAAGAGGAAGCAATTTTATTTATTATGTTTATTTTCTTAATTTCCTTGATATCCTTCAGAGAGGGGATTAGGATATTTCATTAATTTTAAGTCTGGTTTTTAATTACATGGTAATGGAATTAATTTAAAATTACATATAAAAATCATTGAGTTAAAGTTTGCATATTGTATCCTATAAATAATTCAAAAACATGTATTTTTAACACATTCTCTGAATTTTGTTTAAGGAAAAACATCTAGGTATATTTGGCATATGTTATGTACAATGTAAAATTGTCTAGATGTTGTATTTTGTTACTTTCAATTATTTTAGAATAATTTTATATTTTAGTTTCAAATGAAGAAGATACTAGCTGATACTGTTTCTAGGGCCCCAGTGACCTCCTCTATTAAAAACAACAAAAGTTATTTGGAAGGTTACAAAGTTCTATTTGTTCATTATAGAAAGTTTGAAAAACAGAAAAGCACAAAAGGAAAAATTTAAAAATCACCTATAATCTCACAACTGAAAGATAAGTAAAGTTACTCTTTTAGCATATATATAATTTGGGAGATTTTGGACTACTTCCAGTTTTGTTTTTTTTTTTGCTATTATAATATAAATAAAAATGTGGATACTTTTAGTCTTTTTGCATATATATTTTCTTAGGATAAATTTCTGGAAGTGGAATTATATGGTCAAAAGGAAGACCCATTCTTTTTTTTTTTTTTAATTAATTAATTAATTAATTAATTTTTTTGGCTGTGTTGGGTCTTCATTTCTGTGCGAGGGCTTTCTCTAGTTGAGGCGAGTGGGGGCCACTCTTCATTGCGGTGTGCGGGCCTCTCACTGTTGTGGCCTCTTGTTGCGGAGCACAGGCTCCAGACACGCATGCTCAGTAGTTATGGCTCACGGACCCAGTTGCTCCGTGGCATGTGGGATCTTCCCAGACCAGGGCGCGAACCCGTGTCCCCTGCATTGGCAGGCAGATTCTCAACTGCGCCACCAGGGAAGCCCCATGAAGACCCATTCTTAATGTTAGTTTTATGTATTTCCAGATCACCCATCGTAAATGGGTCCCTATACTTTTTCCAGTACTAGGCAATTTTAAAACAAATCTCTCCAAATTTGATAAGTGATCTTATCTAGTTTTGGGGATTTAAATACCATCTATGTCCTGGGGGCTCTCAAATTTATATCTCTAGTCTAGACCTTGCCCCTGAATTCCAGACAGGTATACTACTGCTTACTTGAAATCTCCACTTGGATATTTCATAGGTGTCTCAAAATTATCATGTCCAAAATAGAGTTCCTATATTCCCCAATATGGTTCATCCTACAGTTTTTCTTGTCTCAGTTAATGGCAGTCACCCTTTCTGTTACTTGACTCCTTTCTCTCACACCTGCTTCCAGTTTGTCAGCATATCTACTTCAAATATATCCAGAATTTGACCACTTCTCACCAGCATCACTGTCATCCTGGTTCAAGCCACCATCATGTCTCGTTATTATAGTGACTTCCTACCTCTTCTCTTTGCTTCTGCCCTTGCCCCTGCCCCTGCAGTCAGTATTCAGTGTAGCAGTAAAGTAGTTCCTATAAAAATGTAAGTCAGACCATGTCACTGCTCTGCTCAAAACCCTTCAGTGATACCTTGATTAATAGAGTAAATATCTAAAAGGCATTATACTATCTGGCTTTCTATTACCTCTCTGACCTCATATCTTTCCACGCTTCCCTTTGTTTTCTTGCTTTCTGCCACATTAGCCTTCTTGCTTTTTTCCCTAACTGGCCAGGCTTTCTCCCACCATTGCCTTTCTCTACAGGAATCCTCTTCCCTCAAAGAGCCATACTTCCTTTTGGTGTTTACTCCAAAGTCCCTTTCTCAGGAGGCCTCCCTGGCCCAGTCCCAACTTGTCCTTACTGTCTTGCTTTTGTGTATGATATATTTTACTTCTTGTTTTTTGTCTATATACCCCTTATTTGTGTCTATCTATACATGGAGTATGTTAAGCTCACAATGGAAGGGATTTTTGCTTATTATGTTCACTACTAGAAGACTATCCATTGCCTAGAGCATTTTTTAATAACTAGTAAGTATATTTTTTCATGTATTTGTTGATCATTTATGTTTCTGCCTTTTGGAATTACCTACTTATTATCCTTTACATGTCTTTTTTCATAATTATTATATAAGAGCTCTCTGTATTAAGGGTATTAATCTTTTGTCATAATCTTTTACTTTTTTCACATTTTGTTAGGCTTTTTAGTTTTTTGAGGGGCTATGAAATTTTGGAGATATATATACATGTACATATGTATGTATATATATGCATCTGTGTGTGTGTATATTATATCTTATTTTCCTTTTCGGCTTCTGTTGGGAGTCTCACATTTCTGCACATCTGACTGCCTGTGATCCAGATAGAGACTGTCTTTTCAAGGATGTTTGTATAGTGAACATCCTTGGAAGATAACAATGTTTCCTTCTACCAAAAGGCATGCTTACTGCCTGTTACAAGAGATTTGGGTTCCCTAAACTCAGAGTTGCTTCTTTATACATCCCACCACGTGTACAGGTGTCATCTGGCCCTCTTGGTGTTGCTCTGCGGGAAGTGAGGCTTTGGAAACTAACACAAATGCTAATATCTAGCTACTGCTATTGCTTTGAGTAATAAAGAAATTAAGTCTCTGACCCAGGAGTCTTGTGTCTTCTGCCGGCGTGCATGAAACTGTGCTAGGCTAACTGGTAAACCTGGAGGATAAAATGTCAGACTCTTACAGTTCATGATATCGTCTTTTGATTTTATGCTTAGTTAGGTTTCTGCTATCCTAAAATCAAATCAAATTTTACCTGGATCTTCTGTGAAAAAATTTAAGCTTAACTTTTAAATATTTAATACATTAAAATAAATATATAATTGTTTAATATAAAAATCATGTTTGCTGAAGGCAAATAGTTAAATCTGCTTCTTTCCTAATAAATGGTTCTTAATACCATTATATAGTGATCCATATTTTCCCCATTTATTCAAAAATCCAACCTTTGTCATACACTAAATATAATCTTAGTGTATTTTTCTTTTTCTATTCCATAGACCTCTATATTATTATGTTAGTATCTTAATAATTTTAGTTCTTTATATACTTTAATATCTAATAAGTACTGAGATTCTCTACTTAGTATCTTTTAAAATTTTTATTAGTCTCTTTATTTTTCCATATGAATTTTAAATTAATTTTGTCATATTCCTCTTCCCCTCAACTGTTATACTTTTGGTTGTAATTACAGTAAAGTTTTATTGATTTGGAAAAGACTGATATGTCAAAGAGTATTGAGTCCTCCCTTACAGGAACATGGTCTTTCTATTTTCCAAGTCTTTTTCGTCAGTAAATTTTTAAAGTTTAAAAATAGGTCTTGGGCTTCCCTGGTGGCGCAGTGGTTGGGAGTCCGCCTGCCGATGCAGGGGATACGTGTTCGTGCCCTGGTCCAGGAGGATCCCACATGCCACGGAGCGGCTGGGCCCATGAGCCATGGCCGCTGAGCCTGCGCGTCCGGAGCCTGTGCTCTGCGACGGGAGGCCACAGCAGTGAGAGGCCCACGTACTGAAAAAAAAAATAATAATAATAATTGGTCTTGAATAAGTCTTATTAAGTTTGCTCATAAATATTACTAACTTCCTGAAATTCCTAATTTTAGATGGTAATTATATGCAATCAGAAATAATTATTTTATTAGCTTCGTTGATAAATGAGTTATGTTTTTTAATGCTATAGCACTGGAGTACAAATGAATTCTAATGATTTATAAAATCTATTTATATATTCCTTAATAGACTACACTAGCTGCTTTGAAGGGCGAGATTGCCTCTGTTGAAAATGAGCTCTTAGAATTGCAAGAAGTAGAAAAACAACAGAAAACCCTTATTGAAGCTTATAAAACTCAGGTGATCATTGCATTTATTTTAATGTTTGTTAAATTTGGTAGATAATTTAAAACACTGCATTTGTTTATGATGTAAAAAAGCAGAACTGAAAAAAGGTGGAGTTATTATTTGTGATAAAATATGATATATCCCAAATATTTCTTAAGGTCCCAAATACTTTTATAAAATGATGATTCTGCTGATTCCTGATTTAAATATCCTGTGTTTATATTGGTTATTCCTAAAAGTAGATCTAAAATTAATTACATAGTTGTAATGTGAACCTATAATAATCCTGTTAGTTAATTTTGGTTATATTTGTCATCTTGTATTTTTAATGGTATTGATTTAGAATAATGACTCCCTTCAAGGGTCATTAAAGCACAATATTTTCTCTTTCCAAATAAATAAAGTATAATTCAGATTTACTCACATGAAAGACCTGGAAAAGAACAGATGACAATATGTATGGAATAGAGAGTGTGTTAATTGGTCATTTATAGAAAAGCTTAAGTATTAGAAAGTTTAAGAAAAATTTCATTTGAAGGATGGGACTTATGTAGGTCCTTGAGTGATGGGTAACAAACTGTCAATAAAGAGCTTGATTTTCTTGGAAGAGAGTGTTTGAATGAAAAATAATGAACTAAAGGTTAAAACTTAAGGAGGGGCATAATGTAGGTAAGTAGGAAGCGCTCCATCCCAATGGTTTAGATAGGAAATTGGAGTTGAAACATCCAGTTAGAATATTGCAGTCATCCCAGCTGGAGGTAAGAATGGAGGCTGTGATGGACTGTGGAATGCGTTATTGGGAATGTCATCTGGGTCTTCCAGCTGGTTGTTCTGGTTTAATGCCCCATCAAGAATACTGTAGATGAGTTACCATATTCTTGACTCTGGGCCTTGTATAAAGTGCTCAGATATTTTTTGAGCAGATTTTGATTCGGAGAGTGAAATAATTGGTTTGGGAGCTAGTTTGGACCAGAGACTGATTCTTTAAAGTGACGTGGACCTGCAAATGAGGATCTCTCTCTAATATTCAGAGCTCAGGTGAAGATTCTAGAAGTATTGATGGGAAAAGACAGGTAAATCATAAAAGGATTGTGGATTAGAGTAGAGCACTGAGTGATTCCTGTATTTAAAGAAGGAATAACATTAGATAAACATACTGAGAGTATTAATAGGAAAATGATAATGGGTTTAAAATTGAAATTTTAAAATTTAAATTCAATTTTTTAGCTTTTTATTTCATACAGTGGTCCTAATAATAAAATAATGCATCCTACTCTAATAATATTTTTTATTTTCAGATACAGAAGTTGCAAGAAGCAGCTGAAATGGTGGAAAGCAGATGTGAAAATTTGCTACAAGAGAATAACCTAATAACAAAAACTAAAAATAAAAAATTAAAGAAGGTAAGTTTGACATTTTAAACAATGAAATAATGTTTTATGTATGTTTTGTACTTTATGAATTTTATATAAATTCTTTAATTTTGGTCATTTTCTTTAGTTTAGACCTAGAAATTATCTGTTCTCGATTTCTGCGGCAGTTTGTTTTCTAAGGACATGATGTTTCGTCCAGGCTTGAAATGTTTGTTTGTGTGAATGTTTTTTTGTTTTTTTTTTTTTTGCTTTTTCCTAAATATTTGGAAAATAACATAAATGTTTAATTTTTCTGGTACAAGAGCAGACTTAAGTAGCAGAAAAAATGGTTATTTATCACTGAGCTTCATACAAAGTTGAATACCTTTCATTTTTAATCTTACCTTTTTATTCTCATAGCAAATCTTTTGTGTAAAAAAGCAAAGTAAGTATTCTCTGCTAAATGCTTTTATGGAGGAAAAATAACATTAAAAAACCCAACATCATTTACTTTTTTTTTTCACCCTATTGCAAAAGAATGAGGGGAAGTTCAGTGTTGGCAAGTTATGATGTTTTTGTGAATATTTTTAAGTTTTGAAATGAAACTGCATCCCTTTTTGGGTCTTTTCACGTTGTTTTAGTAAGGAAGCAGCAAAAGTTGTAGGACACTGACTCCCCTGACTCCCGGCTGGGGACATCATGGGATGTTACTGGTCACTTCCAACTGAGTGTAATAAGGTGACTGTCTCTTGGTTGTCCCCACATCTTGGAATTGAGAAGTCTGAGTGAGGCACCAATGTGAAGAAGAGGTCAGCCAGAGCAGATATTCTGCTGGTTAAAAGAGATAAAGGTAGCCTATCAATTATGCAACTTACTACTTAGAATTCTCAATACTTTTCACCTATTTTTAGCAGAGCAGAGAAGAAATCATTTCATACCTCTTGATCAGTTTTTCTCATGAGACATACAATGCAAATGTCTCCTCTGTTGTAGGCAGCACTCTAAATAAATGTCTATTTAAAAAACCTATTCAAAAGGCCAATGGGGCAGGAGCCTGTGGTTTTCAAATACTGTGAGGTCACAATGTTTTCTTACTGGTATTAAACCAGACAAGCCATTATTATTATTTTTTTTAATGAAATGCTTCCTTTTTCTTTTCTACTGTTTTAAGTCTCCTGGTTTTCTCATGGGCTCTTAGATGTTTGGGGACCCAGAGGTAGGCTTTGTTCTACTTTTATCTTTTGTGATCAAGAATGCCAGATGTTGCACAGCAGCTCTGTGTGTTCCCTGTCTCAGGGAAAGAGTCTAGCTCTTGTTTTCCCTCCCTATGAACATCCTAAGTGCCCTATGTCTTGTTATTTTTTCTTAATTAGCAGTACAAGCATTTCTTTTAGGGCTGCTTCGTGTCACATCTCCACAAAAGTGCCACAGTGAGGAATTGCAGCAGCCAAAGAGATTAATATAGATACAGTTAGATTTGTTCTTAGTAACATAGTAACATTAATGATCAAATTATAGTCTACTGAGTACTGATGATATTAGCTATTTTGAATTTATATACAGTAAACCCACTGATTTGGACTAAGCTGAGCACAGCAAGGCTGCTCTAATTGAAATATCTGAGTTACCAGATCGAATGACAAAAAGTCTAAAGTTACTTTAGACTGATGGCTGCACAGCAGAAAACTACCATACCAGCTTTCTTAGTAATAGCTATACTTGAATATAAATGACAGGATTCAAAAAAGTTTACTTTCCTGAGTAATTTAAACAGTCTCCCTGCAAGCTAATATTACCATATTTGTTTATTCAGCAAACTTTTTGGAAACTAATTGAAGTCCAGCCCACTTTTGAGTTATACATTCTTATTTAGCAGTGTCTAACTTAAAGTTTATTCTTATTTATTTGGTTAAATCTTTTTTTAAAAACTATTATACCTAAAACATTTACTATATTACAAGCATATCTAGTATTTAAGATAGTAAAAACGTTAATGCTGAATGTGTGATCTTGCACTTATTTCCCTAATGCTACAACTCAGGTGAGAGGCCAGATGGAGTCTCATCTGAAGGAGTTAGAGCACGTCCGCGATTCCTTGACGGTGGCAGAACAGAGGCTTCACGAGTGTCAGGAGAGTCTGCAGCACCACAAGGGGAAATGTGCAGACCAGGCACACGCCATTAGGGAGCTTCAGGGCCAGGTGTCCAGCCATCATTTTGATTTTTGCTAGATGTGTTAAATGCTTTGGAATAATTTCACCAGTTGAGGGCACTCATGTCAGGGGTTGATTATTTTACTCTCATCTAAATAAGTTGATAAAAGGTCAGTTCCATGCAAATACTATATTATTTTCAAGCTATTTTTTAAAAAATTGGTAATTAAAATTGCTGATTTAGTTTATTCATACAAACCTGTATTTAGACATTTGAGGACATAGTAATAGCATGAGCAAAGGAACAAAGCTGTGTTTACATGTATATTTTTTGATGTTAGGATAAGGTAAATTATTGTAATTTACCTTACAAAAATTAGAATTTATTTCAATTAGAATTATGTACCCAGTTTATTTGTGTTATTCTCAATTATTTTTTTCAACATATACTTTTTTTACTCCATCAGAAGAGAGATCGTGGGTGCCATACACCCATCTCCTAACTCAATGCCTAACACATAGTAAACACTTAATAAATATTTTTTTAATTAATTATTTTTCAAAGAAGCGTGTCCAAAGGTGGTGGCAAGTCTTTTTCTTTATTTGCAGAATAATATTAGGAAGGATTCCCTGTCTATCTTTCAAACGTAATCTGGATTTAATATTGAAATGCATCCTCTTTTTAAAAACAGGCAAACAAAACTTTGCTGAGTTTAAGTTTCTGAAAAGAGATCTTTCTAGGAAAATGTCAAATCACATAGATAACCTAAATTACTAATTGAAATTATGAGAAAAATTCTTTTTTTTTTCTCAAAACTTCTTAAACTATTTAAATATAGCTTTTGAAGCAATGGGAAGAATATTCTGTCTTGACATGGGCAGGTGTGTCTTTGGTTGATTTGCTTATCTATTTTATTTTGCTTCTCACAAATATGGTTTGTACTCAGAGTTACAACTTCACGTATATTCAATTATCAATCACTATCTGTAAGTGAAACAGAAAACTGTAAGAGTAACCCTAAGTATCCAACAATAGGAGATTACTGTTTAAAATCTTCACATTTACTTAATAAATGTTCTTTTTCAATAAAACATTACTCAGAATGTTTTAATTGCCATCTTTCAGTAAAATTTTTCATAGATTTTCCGTGAGGCAACATAGTTTTTTAAAAATTAACCAGGAATTTAAGAACTTGTGTATTAACAATGTAATATTTCTTGGTGTCTCTCTGTATAGGAGTAATAATAATATTTATACCTTCTTCTTTTTTATAATTGTTCTAATGATAAACTGTATAGATTGCTTCGGAAGTTGATTATAAAGAAAATAACCAAGAAAATTTTTTCTCCTTTAGGTTGATGAAAATCATGATCTTCCGACAAAGCTTTCTCTGGAAGAGGAAAATTATCTTATTCAGTTGAAATGTGAAAACCTTAAACAGTAAGTATTAAATTGACTTAAAATTGGTGTTACCTTTTTTTCTACTCACTATAATTTTAAAATATATGTCTTCTGTAAAAAGAAAATTAGAACAGATGGATGCAGAAAATAAAGAGCTTGAAAAGAAGCTGGCAAACCAAGAAGGATGTCTTAAGCATACTAATCTTGAGTTTAAAGAGAAATCTGCAGAATATAGAGCATTGGCCAGACAGCTGGAAGCTGCTTTAGAAGAAGGAAGACAAAAGGTACAGATGGCCTTTATTCAGAAACTTTTTAATTAGTTTACCAAAGAGTCATCTTTTGAAACAGACAATATCTCATCTTGCCAAACCTACAGTTATTGTTTTTATCCTGATGACAGGGTGAAGGGAGCAATTACATTTTTGTTTTTTACCTGCTTTTCCCTTTTGGAGCTAAACAGATAGATTACTGGTCCAGAGTTACTTCACTAAATAAATGATGATGTGGCAGGGTAAGGGGCAGAGATGGAAAACACTTTAAAGAAGTCCCCCCTCTTTTTTTTTTTTTTTTAATGAAACCACAGCAAATATGCAAATTATTGAACCTTTTGGTTTTGATCAGGATTCAGTGAGCTATAAAGCTCAACTCCCTTTTCTTTTGGCAAATGTTGTTGTATAAATAAATACAGACAAGAATTAATTTCCAGTTAAATCCATCTGGATAGCATTTAATAAATATCTCACTGTCTGTCAAGCATTCTGCTAGTGCTTATGATGCAAAGATGAATAAGACCTGGCCTCAGCTCTCAGGACACTCACAGTCCAGTAGGGAGATAACATGTGAACAAACAAATGTCATCCAGCAAGTAGGTGCTACAATGCAGGGAGAATACAAGGTACACTGAGGGGGTGTGGTTAGTTCAATCTGGAGAGGAGGGGAAAATGATTCAGGAAGATCTCAAAGAAGAGGTAAATTTATCAAGTGATTTGAAAATGTACTCTTGAAAGACACTAGGTGGGCTTTGGAATCCACAAGAAGTAGATTTGAATTCTGGCTCTGACACATTATACCCTGACCCAGGGCAAGCTACTTTCTAAACATTAGTTTTTTAATTGATAAAATGGGGATGATGAATTTCCTCATAGGATTGAATGACACTAAAAGGAGATTGTCTATACCCTGATGACTCTCAGAAGTATATCTCCGCCCCAGACTTTTTTCTATCCTGACATCTAAATGCATATATTCTGCTACTTATTTGACATCTCCACTTAACATAGGCATCTCAAACTTAACATGTCCAACGCCAAATTTTGAATCTATCTCTCTAGACTCTCTTCCACCCATGGTCTTTCCCAAGCCTGTTTAAGGCAGTTCCACAAGGGTGAGATAACATCTGATATCCTTGAAATGTGGCTCTTAAATCGTAAGTGTCATATAGATATATTTTGATTTTTTTTTTAACTCCAGGAAAGCAATTTAAATTGACTTTGAAAGACACATCATTGAATGAAAGCTAAGTAGTAAAATGTACTGCCAATGATAGAAGTGTAATCCAGATTTCTCAGTCCCAACCTTTGGGAGGAAAATAAGAAGTGACCTTATCCTGGCCTCAGACTAAATGGACTTTGGAAATGCTAGGTGCTCTCAGATTCCTTCTCACAAGTGTTCAGTCCCCAGAGATGTGTCTGCCCTCTCCTTTCTTTCCTGCTACAATGGAATATGGGGTTGTCTTTAGTTCCTGCCACATGAGGAGTGCCATCACTGCACTGTCACCATTGTCTACACTGCAGGACGTTGTAAAGGACAGAGATACTTGTCCTGAGGGCCCTTTCTCCCACAGCTTCAAATCCTGCTATCCTCACAATCACCCTTGGAATTTGTGCACAAGAAATCTTTGTAAATAACTTAGAACTTAGTCCATGGGAGTGAGATTAGAGGACAGTCCTTCCTACTAGTTCCTTGCTCCTGAACTAGTCCCTGCGTCCACTGTCATTCTTATGGATCCAACCCAGCATTCTTGCAGATAGGCTCCCAAGTATCTGAATCCTTGGATGAACGTAACTAAGCTAGACTTTCTGCTAAAATAAGCCATAGGAGAAATATGAAAACTCAAATTCAGAACATTTTGGAAGTGAATGAATGAAAAACCAATCTCGTGTGTGTGTCTCTGTGTGTGTGTGTGTGTGTGTGTGTGTGTGTGTGTGTGTGTGTGGTGTAAATATCACCTACCCTGCCCCCATTTCTGTCCATCCAAGTCTATAATCAGCGTTGGTTGTGGACTTTAGATGTCCCACCACCACTCCAGACACCATGGTAAATACAAATACTGTAAAACATGGCAATTGGTCTCAGCAGGTTATAGAAATATAGTATTGGGGAAAACCTACCAACGTCACAGAGCAGTGCAAATACGTATACCTCTTCCACTTCAAGCTAATTTTTCAGGTACTTACACAGCAAAGAGGAGAATACATGCTTACACTATGCGTTTCTCAAGATAGAACATCTTTAAACACTTTCTAATTAAATTGTCTAATATCCAAATAATACCTATTTGGAAAGAAGAGATACAGTATAACTATGTCAAGGCTTTAAATCATATCTTAAAGAAAGCACATTTAGTTTTTTTATTCTTTTAATTAAAATTACAGGTTTCTGAAGAAACAGAGAAAATGTCATCTAGAGAAAGGGCTTTACAAATTAAAATATTAGATCTGGAAACTGAGCTTAGAAAGAAAAATGAAGAACAAAATCAACTTGTTTGCAAAATGAACAGTGTAAGTATTAGTATGGCTTAATGTATTTTCATTAAAAATAAGTTAGCATTAACATTCTTACCATGGAGTTTAGTTATAAACAATTAAAATACAAAGTGAGGGGAATCAAGGCTATTGCTTTACTAATAGTATTAAAAATAACAAATAATATAAATCATAAAAAATAAAAATGTTAGCATTTGGGCAAAGAATTATTATCCCGCATCCTTGGTAGCATCTATTACATTTCCCCCAAAGTCTCATCAGGCCCTTTCCCTGCATATTACTTTTACATGATAGATGCTTAATGAAAGTTATAGATATCGTTGACTTATTTTCTTTCTAATATGAATTTTTCAGTTTTTAAGATAAACACTATTATTATGAGTTAGATTTTGATATGTCTTAAATAATGCATATTATATTTTAGAAAGTTATAAGTTGGTGTTAAGTAAACATTTTATATCTGCATGTGAAGTGGATGCTTTGGTCCACTCAGCCATGAGATGAGAATACCAAATTGGCTGTGTTTAATTAGTCTTCTAATGTTTTTTCCTAACTATTCATGAAACAGTCAGATGGCATAACAAATTGTGAAAGCTCGCACTAGTTGTGACTGAATTACTTGAAAACTATCTACTTAACAGTGACACAGGAAATAATACTTTATTTTTTCCAGGAGCCAGACTCCATGAAAATGTATTTTTTCATTCCCAAGCATCTAAATCATTGAAAACCTGAAAGGTTCAAAAGTTAAATGAGTTTTGACCTGCAGTATTTTAATTTTATTGCCATCAAAAGTTCCACGGCAATTTAATCAGAACAAAACATTTCTCATTTTTAATTTAGCACAGGCCTTCCCTTTATTTCAAAACTTTTTTTTTTAACTCACTGTCAGACTTTCTGTTGTAAAATATGTGTGATATTCTTTGTGTAATTGAAACTTCTGAAAAAATAAAATAAATATATTAAGATGAGGTGTGTTTGCTATAATATTCCCAGTACTTGGCAATATTAAAGCTGCTAAAATAGGTAGATTTAAGATCTGATGTTTTGTTAAACCTGATCATTTTTACAGTAGTAAAAAACTAGAATTCTAACCATAGATTTAGACATTGCTGAAAAATGGGTTTATGAGTTCTTTCCCTTCCAGGGGACAGTTTAGTTGGCAATTCAGTATTTGTTTTGTATACAAGCCTTAGCTCCTTCTGAACTGTAAGCACCCTGAGAGGCTGTCTCATAGTTAATTGTATGCTGGTGTCTTCTAGGGTGCCCTGCCCACAGTGGCAGGCCTCTACAGATTTTCTGCCCAGGTGCTCCAGGGGAGGGTCGAGTGCTTGCACAGACCCAAGGGTGACCCTCAGCATCTTACCTCAGACCAAGAAGCCTGCAATGTCTTTGGAGTCTTATATATTATACTAAAATCCATGTACATTTTGCATTCTACCTTACAGTATGTGTGTTTGTATTAATATTTTTCCCTCCCAAGTTGTTGAGTAAAATCGATGTTCCTCAAAGATTCACTATATTCATTCTGTGACTTTGTGTAGCTCAGCCTAGCAAGTTGTTTCATACCACCCACCACACTTCCCCTGGGGGCATCACTCAGTTTCAGAAGGTATCGGGTGTCATTGAACACCTGATAGGAAGGATATAAAAGATTTTTCTTCTCAAGGTGCCTACATTTTAGTTGGAAGCTGGATGATATTTGCAGCCTGTCTATCTAAAGTATTTTCAGTGAACAGATCTCTTGGGAATTTATATGCAGCTGAATATTTTTCAAATACGTTTAAAATTTTTTCCTCAAAGAATACCCATGATACTGAGTTCATTTTATTTTTTAAAAGAGTCTAAAAATAAAATATTCATATTATCAAAACTAGAATTCTGTCAGTTTTTAAGATAGCAAAAGTCATTCTTTTAGGCAAAGAAAATGGCAAAAACTAGTATTAAAATATGTCATGTTAAATGTAATAGAAATTAATTGTGACAGTTTTAAGTAAAATCCATTTGAGTTAATCATGTTAAATATGTAATAATTGGGGGCTAAGTGAATGTGTATTACAACAAACTCTGTCACAGTAGAGATCAACCATATATGTGCTTTATTCTAGATTTTAAAGAAAAGTGAGCTCTAAGTTAATAACATCAGATGTTAGGATTCTTTCTTTAAAAAAATTAAAAACCATGTATTCAATTATTGTGTATATAAATTTTATATTATGACTATCCTTTGATATGAATGTCATTATTAATTATCTTTATTTCTTTTTTTATTTAGAAAGCACAACATCAGAAAGTATGTTTGAAAGAAATACAACATAGTCTTGAAAAGTCGGAGAATCAAAATGAGAGTATTAAGAATTATTTACAGTTTCTTAAAACTTCTTATGTAACAATGTTTGGATAAATTGTTGGATTTATTTTCTATAAGCAATAGGTTTTTACTAAGAGTCTAAAAAGTAATTAGGTAAAAATTAAATATACTATCTGTTGCTATATTTTATGATTTATGGGTGGTACTATTAGGGTTTTTATGTAAAGATTTTTGAAACATAATTTATTATCCAATTGAAACTTTAAAACAAGATACATGTTAGTATTCCTTTTTTTGCTGGATAATCTTCACTTAGCTCTGGATTAATATCTATTTAATTTATTTTGGTTTTTGGAATATTTTACACACAGAAAAGAAGCCAGAATCATTCTTTGTGACTGTAGCAACCATTCAAGTGAATTTGTAATAAACCTAGGCCAATTTGAGCCAAATACATGATTTTAAATAATGTATATAATTGTTTTACATTATGGTGCTGTATATTTATATATTAATATAATAAAGGAAAATATCCTGGATATTATTTTTAATAATGGTATAATTGCATACTTTCTAGAGATACCAAAGGTCTCAGTGTACTTAATATTGTTTCAAATATGCTGAGATGCCATTATAATTTCTGTGAGGTTTTAAATATAGAATTTTAAGTCATGGCTACTAAATGCCAACTGACCGTAACAGGTGAAAATATGTTGGCTTGCATTGTTTCTTTATAAAGAATAGGCATTTAGGCTCTCCTGTAAATTCTTAGTCTCTTTTGTTCTTCATCTTATGTTAGTGATTGTCTGATATTATTAGTGTAGACATTCTGAAACCCCTGAGTTAAGTGAAAGATTAAAGGGGAATAACTTGTCCCACCCCTACCCATGGTCAATTCACATGGGATGATCAAAATAAACACTCTTAATCCCAGGAAGCTTTAGAATAAGGTGTTTGTTATTGGGATGACGTAGAAGAGCTACCAAGAACATGTTCTCTGTAATCTCCTACCCTATGTGTCAAGGCAGGATACTCTAAAAGGGGATGGATGTAATTGACAAGGGATCAAGTAGTAGTGACTCCTCTCAGAGAAAGGCTTGAGAGCTGTTTATTCAAAGAACACTCAGGTCTCAAAAGATTGTTCAAAGAGGCAAGTTGTGTACTACACAGTCCAGCCTATGAACAGAGCTCAGTCCCCCCAAGATGTTTTATCCACTTCTGACCAGAAATGGGGGCCTGCTTATTTCTGGTCCCCTCACTCCTAAGACTGCCATATCATCTGCAGGGGCTTACTTCCCTGTGACCCAACTGCTTCATAGTATTTTTCTTAAAATAGCAAAATACAGTAATTTCAGAAACTGGCCACATTTTTTTCCCAACAATTGCCAACAATATTAGATTTGCCTTTTAATTTTAAATCATAGTACTTGTGGTACTAAAACACATGCTTGACCCTTGTGGTCCTTTCTTCATCTCCTAAGGCAAAGACAGCCTTAGGAAATACGTGAAAGAAAACTAAGGTTCCTGAGTATTTCCCACTAGACTGTGAACTCTTTAAGGGCAGAACTGTATCCTATTTATGATTCTGTTTCAGCCACCACATAATACCTGGTATATGAATACTCAGTTGATGTTTGTGAATAGGTAGATAGATGGGTGTTAAAAGAGGGAGGTATTCATATTCCTGTCTTAGATATGACAAAATGTAAGCATAGAGGGATTAACTTCTGTGGCTGTGATACAAAACTCTTTGGGTTTTAAAGTTGGCATTTGAACTCAAGCCTTCTGACTCCAAAATTAAAGTTCTATGTGCAATACTTTTTTCCTGCCGTAAGCAGTGACAGCGGCAGTAGCCCAGCAGCAGCATTGCTGTTATTTATTGAGTAGTAGTCTGTGCCAAAGTTCTGAGTGTAGTACATGTATTAATTCATTTAATCTTTATGTCTGATGAGAAAGGTGCTATTAATTACATTTACTCTTCAGGAAACCAAAACACAGAAAAGTTAAGTAACTTGCGTGAGGTCACACAGCTAGTAAGTAGCAGGCATCCAGAGTCTCTGCTCTTAACTATGACCATACTACCTTCATGTATATTTCATAAATAAAGGTAATGGTTTCTTTTAACAATCATGCATTGCTTCATCTATGAATACTTTATCTTTTTTATATTTTTAATTTTTATCAAAGTAATTTGTGCATATGGCATTTAAAAATTGGTCCCCACAATATTTCAGCTGGACTGTGGAAGGAAAAGACTTACTGCAAAGTCCCTAAGGTTAGTACTCAGATGCTAGTGACACAGAATAACAAAGGAAGTTTGCCGGAGCCAGGAGAACTGTAACAATCTCTGTGCTTAATGTTTCCATGTGAAACATTAAGCACAGACATTCTGCTCTTCTGGCATGTGAACCAAACTCAGCGTCAGGGAGGTTCAGAGTCAGTCCCCTGGAGTCCCCAAGTAGTGTTTGCTTCCAACTTCCCATCATCCCAGAAAGCCCTTGTTCCCACAGTACTAACAGGCTGGCAGGATCTTCTCTTTATCCTTCATACTCAGGACCTCATGACTTTCTTAAGTTCTAAAAGTTTCCTTCCATCATTTATGGGATTATTACCTCTCCACATGTTCCTTTCCTCTTCCTTGATTTGTCTCCTGGATCTGACCTCCACGCAGCTTACCTTTTCCCTCAGGGTATCTGTCACTGGGTTTTTTGTGAGGTATTTCTTCCACCTGATTTTTCTAACCACTTAACGTGGTTCTCAAGGGCAGTCATTCTGTTTTTCTGTTGGGTACTGAATTTCTAAATAAGTCATGATTGATTTTTAGTTCCTGAAAGTGTTGGAGGTTTTTTGTTTTTTTTTGTTTTTCAGCACTGTAATTCCATTCTATTTTCATTAAAATTCTCTTGTTTCTTCCATTGGTTCTACCTCAGTAGGCATCTCCTGTTTCTATTGTGTTGGCCATCTTTCTTTCCGAGAGCCGTAAGTGAGTTTTAATTTTCCTTGCCTGCTCATGGTTGTGTTTCCCTCAGTAACTGCCAGCAGCCTGCCTTGCACATTTCTGGGGCCATATCAAACTAAGTGGTGAAAGGCATGATGGCTTCAATACTCATGGGCCTGAAACCTCTTACCCTCCGCTGTGGTGCTGTGAGTAGCCATTCTGCTCCCAGACTTTTTCAGTCACAAGTGTCAGTGTTTTTCCAACTACCAGTAATGCAAGTCCTTTACTCCACTGAAGAGTCTCCTTCTAGGTTTTCTGGGGTCAGCAAGTTTGTTGCAGAAACAAGTGAAGTTCACGTTGGAGGGGAACCACGGGCAGCATCTGTACCTGGAACAATGTGCAGCACTTTAAAGAATGAAGTCAGTCTATATCTACTGGCCTGAGATTTGTGCATGATTTTTATTTTTAGGGTAAAAAAAGTCACAGAATTTTGTATTAGGTAAGATTCCCTTTTTGTAAACAAAACAAGCATCTCTCCATTTGTGTATATAAGTTCACATATGTTGGTATGGGCATGGAGGAAGGTGTAGAAAAGCCTACATGCCTTGGTGGGGGGGGTGGAAATAGTAGTAACTTTTCACTTATTCTGATGAGATTAGATTTCAATTGTTTTTTCTGGTCAGATAATAATTTAAAAGTTGAAGGACAGGCATGATAGGTATAGAGTGGAAGAAGTGTAGGCTTGGTGAGAGGTTATGGCCTGAGAATGGAATACTGGAATTTGATTTTCAGAGGTGGAGTAATTTGGGACAAGGAAAAAGTGGAGAGAATCCTTGAGGAGGAGCTGGAGGTCACTGGAGTCCAGGATGCTGAGGAGCTGAGAAGCCTTGGGTGTGAAGCTTTCTGGGATGCGGAAGGTGTTGGGTAGAGCTGAAGGACAAGCATCCTGGTTAAATGTGAGTGGATGAGTAATGACTCCGGGGAGGAATGAAGCCTTGAATCTCTATCAGTGGTTTCTGATTGCATTTAGAATAAAATCCAGAGTCCTCAACATGACCCTCAAGGCCCTGCATGTCCTGGCCCTCACATTCATGGCCTCAAGGCCTTGTCCCCTCCTCAACCTATCAGACAACTCTCCTCACCCACTTGCCCAACTGCACTTGGTTTCCTTGAAAACTGAGTTCATTCTGTCCTTTTCTCATCCTGAAATGTTCTCTGTCATCTTGGCCTGACTAAATCCTACTGATTCTCTCATATACCTTCTTATTCTTTTCTTTCATAATTGACAATTATTTGTGTAATTATGTTTCATATTTGTCTCACTAGATTTTAACCCTTATGAGGATTTACTGTTCTGTAGCCTATAGCTAACACAGTGCCTGGCACATAACAGGCACTTAAGTACGTATTTGTTGGATGGATAGATAGATGATGGGTTAGTGATATTGCCACTAGATCTGATCTTCAAAGTAGGGAGAGGGGATTTGCCTACTAAAGGGAAATTATATGGAGTCTGGGAGAATGAGTAGCTTTCATTCTGCTGCAAGGGAAGCAGTTTCCTGGGTGAGGGGTCAGGTTTCTGTTCAGGCAGAGGTAGAGACTGAAGAGACTAGGGTGTAGAGACCTTGTTTATAATCAGATATGCTTTCCAGAGGCCACAGTGGAAAATGGGAGGGAGCTGGTATTGGGAGTCAGGAAGGTATTCAATAGAATGGGTTCACTTATAGCTGTTTGCTTCAGATAATTTAACTGGAATTTCTCTCTTTTTTTCTTGTCTAAGAATTAATAAAAAATCCCATATGTTGTCTTCTTTTCTTTTGATGCTACTGAATTGGGAAGTTGATTAAATCCCAAGTGTAACTTAGTAGTTTTGATTTATTTAACATTACAACTAGTTGCAGTACTTCCAGATAACACACACACAGGCAGATGCACGCACAAACATTTAAAAATATTTTCCTTGAAATTTAAAATTTCCTTAAAATCTTAAAGTTTAGTCTTATTTTTAAAAATAACTTTAGTATCTTTCTTCTTTTCTTCTTATGTAGGCATAGTTTGGGGTGGGCACTGGAGGGAAGAACTGTTAGGAGCCCTTATATCTGGAGCCCATTATATCTAGTTTGTTATTAGTAGATGAAGTTAATATTGACAATTGATTATGGCTAAAACTATAAAAAGTAAACCTGTGGTTAACTATCATACATTATTTGATTAGAAACATTTTAATTATATACTGTGAATGCTTTTGGCAAGCTTAAAGTTTATTTTTTGCAGCTTTTTTGTAAAATAGATATCTTTCCCTATCATTTAAAAAAAAGAACTAACTAAAGAGGACATCAAACCCAAGGTGGTAAGGCATGTGTAAATGGTCCTTAAGAAAAAATGATTTCATTTTAATAATTAAACTTCTTGAATAATAAAATAATAAAACTTCTTGAATGTTACCTGAATGTAATGCTACCTAAAACTTTTTTACTTTTAAAAGATTTGTTTTCACTTCTACAGATAAGCACACTTAATTACCTTAAAACTTTATAAATTTTCATTTCTATGCTAGAAGTGTATCTTGGCTTTTACTATTTTGAACTTATCTTACTTGAAAAATTGTATTTTAACCTTTCTGATAGTATCCATGAAGTTAAAAACTATCAGAAGTTGAAGCATCTTAAGAAACAGGAATTGTAATTTCAAATGATCTGATTCATGCTAAAACTCCAAGTATAACACTTGAGGGTAAAACAGACACAAAGATTTCTATACTTTCTTTTTCCTGCCCAACATATAGAGAGCTGTTACAAATTAATAAAATATAAAGGTCCATCAGATAAAATGGCCAAAGGATAAAAACAGACAACTCATAAAAGAAGAATTACTAATGACCAATAAACATTTTTACAATATGTTCAGATTTATTAGTAAAGAATTGTAAATGAAAATTAATCTTTTTTCCCTACAATAATTTAAAAGAGGTAATCCTAGTATTGACAAGATAGGGTAAAATGAGAATGATCACACACTACCAGTAAACCTACTGTTCCATTACCTCTGGATACATCATAATATATTAATTATTGCTCCATTTTGGATAGTTGTTTCCATGTTTCTGCAGTGAATATCATCATGTACAATTCGTTGCCTGCATCAAATTATGACTTTAAGATAAATGCCTAGATGTGAATTATTGTATCAAATGCCATGAGAAATAATTGTTCATGCCATTTGCTACAATAATCTGCAATTTAGCCATTTATCCTGAAGTAACAATTCAATGCTGGCAGAACTACTTCTGTTATGCCATTCCATTGCTTAGCCAGTGCCGGGCATCTAGTAAAAACAATAAAATCTTCTCATTCGACATTAAAATGAATATAAATTTGGTCACGTCATCTCTCGATTTAGTTATAGCTGTCAAGTAGAAATGTGAACATGCTTTGAAAATTATATGGAATTCTGTAATTGTAAATATTTGTTCATAATTTTAGAAGGCTATATTTTTACTTTTCACTAATATTTAGTTGTTAGCAGTAATACCCGAAGCTGGTGTTTATTCTCCCACATCTCTATTTATTTTATTATCCATTTGTATTTAAATTTTCTTTTGTTGTTAAAAGTCAGGTTAGGTTGTAGTTAGTATAAAATGAATTCCAGATATGAATTTTCATTGGAGTTAGTTATATAAAATAGTTTCTACTTCTCTGTGAATTGCCTTTTCACTTTCTTAATTAGGACTTGCTGATCAGTATTTTTGTTTGGTCTTTTAATTCTACATGAAGTTTATTAAGATGTGAACTAACCAGTCTTTTAAAATAAATATCAATAATATTTGTGGTCATGAGGGATTTAGTCATATCTCTGGTTCTTTTTTCCCCCTCCTTCATTTACTTTGGAACTGCCTGAGTAACAGATTTTTTTTTTTAAGCTAACATTGTGTTAGTTTAAGGTGTACAACTTTTTTTTTTAATAAATTTACTTATTTACTTATTTATTTATTTATTTATGGCTGTGTTGGGTCTTCGTTGCTGTGTGCGGGCTTTCTCTAGTTGTGGCGAGTGGGGGTTTCTCTTTGTTGTGGTTGTGGGCTTTTCATTGTGCTGGCTTCTCTTGTTGCGGAGCACGGGCTCTAGGCGCACGGGCTTCAGTAGTTGTGGCATGTGGGCTCAGTAGTTGTGGCTTGTGGGCTCTAGAGTGCAGGCTCAGTAGTTGTGGTGCACGGGCTTAGTTGTTCTGCAGCATGTGGGATCTTCCTGGACCAAGGATCAAACCTGTGTTCCCTGCATTAGCAGGCGGATTCTTAACCACTATGCCACCAGGGAAGTCCAGATTTTTTTTTTAATTGAAGTGTAATTGACCTATAAACTATGTTACTTCCAGTTATACAACATAATGATTTGATATTTCTATGCATTATAAAATGATCACCACAATAAGTCTAGTTACCATGTGTCACCATACAGAATTATTACAATATTACTAACTATATTCCCCATGTTGTACATTCCATCCCCATGACTCATTTATTTTGTAACAAAGTTTGTCCTTCTCAATCAGGGTTTTTAATTTTTGTTTCCACATCTTTTTTGGAGTATAAATGCTTTACAGTGTTGTGTTAGTTTCTGCTGTACAACAAAGTGAATCAGCTATATGTATACATATATCCCATATCCCCTCCCTCTTGAGCCTCCCTCCCACCCTCCCTATCCCATCCCTCTAGGTCGTCACAAAGCACTGAGCTGATCTCCCTGTGCTATGCAGCTGCTTCCCAATAGCCATCCATTTTACATTCAGTAGTGTATATATGTATAGTGTATATATGTCAGTGCTCTCTCACTTCATCCCAGGTTCCCCTTCCTCCCCCCATGCCCTCGAGTCTGTTTTTTATGTGTGCATCTTTATTCCTGCCCTGGCACTAGATTCGTCAGTACCGCTTTTTAAAATTCCATATATATGCGTTAGCTTACGGTATTTGTTTTTCTCTTTCTGACTTACTTCACTCTGTATGACAGATTCTAGGTTGTGTTAGTATTCTCCAGAAAAACAATATATATGATATTGGCTCATGTGATTATGTATGGAGCCTGAAAAGTGCCATGATCTGCTGTCTGCAAGCTGGAGTCCTGGGAATGCCAGTGGCATTCCTCAAAGGCCTGAGAGCCAATGGTATAGATTCCAGTCTGAGTCTAAAGGCCTGAAAGCCAGGAGTGCTGAGGGCAAAAGAAGATTGATGTCCCAGCTCATGTAGTCAGGCAAAGAGCCAATGAATCCTCCCTTCCTCCACTGTTTTTGTTCTATTCCAGCCCTCAATGGATTGGATGATGCCCACCTACACTGGAGAGGACAGTCTGCTTTATATATGCTCTGGATATGAAATTTCCCTCTAAGCACTGGTTATCTGTATCCCACAAGGTTTGGTATATCATATCTTCATTATCATTCAGTTTAAGATAATTTTAGATTTCTATTTTGACTTAATATTTAATCCATGGATTATTTATGAATGTAATTCTAGTTTCCAGGCAGTTGGCTATTTTCTAATTATCTAATTTCTAACTTCCTAACACATGGAGATGTTTCAGATATCTTTCCGTAGTTGGTTTTCAGTTAAATTCTTTTGTGATTAGAGAATATACCTTGAATGGTTTCAGTCCTTTGAAGTTTGTTTTGATTTGTTTTAGGTCAAATTAGTTGTTAGTATTTTTTAGGTCTTCTTATATTCTTAGCTATGTTCTGTCTACTTGTTTCAATTACTGAAAGAGTTGTATTAAAGTCCCCAACTATAATTGGGAATTTGCCTATTTTTCCTTTCAGTTTGATCAGTTTTTGCTTTATATATTTTGAAGCTCTATTGTTAAGTGTATATACAATTAGGATTGTTATATCTTGTTGAATTGACAGTTAATATATAATGTCCCTCTTTATCTCTGATAATATTTATTGTTCTAAAGTCTACCTTGTTTCGTATTAATAGAGCCACTGCAGTTTTCTTTGGATTAGTGATTGCAGGCTATATTTACTTTTAATACTTTTATTTTAGGCTATCTATGCCTTTATATTTAAAGGAATTTTCTTGTAGATAGCAATATGGCAGTCTCTGCTTTTTAATTGAGGTGTTTAGACAATTTGCTTTTAATATAATTAATAATATGGTTGAATTTAAATCTACCATCTTGCTAATTGTTTTCTAATTGTCCCATTTGTTTAGTTACCTTTTTCTCTCTTTTCCTTCCATCTTTTGGATTAATTAAAAATTGTTTTATTGTTTAATTTGTATCTCCACTATTGGCTTATTAGTTTTTTGGTTTTTTGTTTTAGCAGTTTAAAACATTAGGGTTTAGAACATACATCTTTAAGTCCTTAGAGTCTACCTTCACGTAATAACATAACACTTTACCTATAATCTAAGAACTTTAAAATGGTGTAATTTCATTGTCTCTCTCCCATCCATTTTGCTATTATTGTTATAACATTTTACTCCTGTATTTGCTATAAACCTCATAATACATTGTTACTATATTTGCTTTGACAGTTATTTTTCAAAGTGATTAAAAATAAGAAAAAATGTGTTTTATGATTACTCTCATTCTTACCATTTCTGGCACTTTTTATTTCTTTTTTTTGATCTATTTTTCCAGTTGATATCATACTCCTTATGTCTGAAAAACCCTTTAATGTGTTTTGCAGTGTAAGTCTGTTAGAAATAAATTCTCCCACTTTATCTTTTTCTGGAAAAAAATATTTAGTCTTCATTTTGAAAGATATTTTCACTTTGCATAGAATTTTAGGTTGACTTTTGTTTTTCTTTCACTTATCTAACGGAATTCATTGTCTTCTGATTTCCATAACTTCTGACAAGAAGTACAGTGTCAATCCTATCTTTGTCTCTGTATTTATTCTTGTTTTTTTTTCCCCACCCTGCTACTTTTAAGATTTTCTCTTTATGTTTGATTTTCTGTAGTTTAACTACAATGTGTCTAGATTTTTTCCTTTTTATTTTATTTTTTTTAAATCATCCTTAGTGTTCTCTAAGCTTCTTAGATCTTGGAGGGTTTTTGTCTTTCATTAATTTCAGAAAATTTTTAGCCATTGCATTTTCATATGTTTCTCCTGCTTTGTTCTCCCTTTCTCTCATTCTGGGACTCTCATTTCATGTATGTTAGACTTTTGATATTGTCCCACAGCTCTTGGATGCTCTGTCTTCTCTTTCTCTCCCTTTCTTTCTCTCCCTCCTTCCCTCCCTTCCTTCCTTCCTTCCTTTCTCCCCCTCCCCGCCCTCCTCCATCTCTCTCTCTCTCTCTTTCTTCTGTCTCTTTCTCTTTTTTCTTCGTTTTGGTCTGGATAATTTCTGTTGATCTATCTTTTGTTTCACTGATTCTTTTCTTGGTTGGGTCTAGTCTATTAATAAGTCTTTTGAAGAAGTTCTTTATCTTTGATGTTGTGCTTCTTTTTTTTATTTGTAGCATATCTATTTAACTTTTTTATAGTTTCCATTTGTCTGCTGAAATTTCCCATTTGTTTATGCATATTGTCTCCATTTTTTCACTAGTTCCTTTAACACAGTAATCATAGTTATTTTTAAGTTGCTGTCTAATAATGCCAACATTTAGATCATCGCTAGATCTAGTTCTGTTATCTTGAAAATTGATTTTTTTTAATCTTGCTTTTTTCTGCATCTTATAATTTTTTGTTTGTTTGTTTGTTTGTTTGTTTTGTGGTATGCGGGCCTCTCACTCTTGTGGCCTCTCCCGTTGCGGAGCACAGGCTCCGGACGCGCAGGCTCAGCGGCCATGGCTCACGGGCCCGGACGCGCAGGCTCAGCGGCCATGGCTCACGGGCGCAGCCACTACGCGGCATGTGGGATCCTCCCAGACCGGGGCGCGAACCCGGTTCCCCTGCATCGGCAGGCAGACGCGCAACCACTGCGCCACCAGCGAAGCCCCTGCATCTTATAATTTTTGATTGAATAATGTACATTGTGGGTAGACAAATAGTAGACATATACATAGTATTTATTCCCAAGATTGGGTACAACTCTTCTTCTGTCATGCCGTTAGTGTGGAGGGATGAATCAATGTACTCAGTGGTTGAACTTGGTTTGAGTATCCTTGTTGTGATTACCTTCAGAGCCCACAAATTTCAAATCTCTCCAGCAGTTACCTCGTGTTTATTGTGGGGTTTGGGGGTGCCAAACAGTTTTTCTCAGTATGCCCCTCCCCTCTCAACTTTCAGCAGTCCCTGCACACCTGCACCACAGAGGGTGTCATTCTCCACTCTCTTGTCCCTTCCCCAATAGACTGTTGTTTGCTACTCAGTGCTAGGCTTGTGATGAAGCAAGAGGCTGTCTCAGTTTTGCTGGTCCTGCCTCAGCCTTCAGCAGTCCTTTAGGGCCTCATGGTGGGGAGGGTTATCAGTGTTCCTTTTCTTCCTCCTTATGGCAGCCAAATTCTGCTTTTTATCTGTGTGTTGGGAGGTGGGGTAGGAAGTAAGTCAGGAAAGCAGTTTTCTCTATCTCCCAGTTGTATCAAATTTCTAATAGTAAAGGTATGTAAAAATCTCCTACTATTGTATATGTTTCTATCTCTCATTCTCTCATTTTAATTGTCAGTTTTCTCTGTTTCTGCTTTGACCTTTGTTACTGTATACATACAAATTTAGAATTGTGACGTTTTCCTGTGGTTAGCTCCTCTTATCATTATTAAATGTCTTTATTGATCTCTAATAATGCTTCTTGCCCTAATGCCTGTGTTGTCTGATATTAGTATAGTCCTACCAGCTTTCATTCATTTAGTGGTTGCATAGTATATCTTTTTCCATGCTTTTATTTTCAACCCCTCCATGGCTTTATATTTTATTTTGTAAGTCACAAAATATATTTTGTTTGTTTGCTTGTTGCTTTTTCAGTTTGATAATGCCTATCTGAATATCTTAGAGTATTTGCATTTAATGTAATTTCCAATATAGTTAGATTTATATTGATCTTTTTTCTCTATTTGATCCACCTGTTTTATGTTTCTTTTTCTCTCCTTTGATTCCTCTTCTAGATCAGTCAAATATCATTTATTCTAAATTTTCTTCTATTAAAAAAGCTGTAGAAGCTAAAGATGCTTTATAGTTCACCAGAGAATGTCTACCCTTCTGTTAAGCAGAGTGAGGACAGGCCGGTTGCCTTAATCCAATCAGCTGATTCGAGGCTGGGCTATTGTTTTGGTAAGACTCAGTCTAAATCTACCTCTAGTCATCCCTTTTTCTATGACATGTCTCTTTTGGACTTTGAACTGAGAGTCTGATGGGTCTTTTTCTCTTCAGCATTGATTGAGTGCAGGTAATTCTGTTCTTCACAGATTTTCAGGTTAAGATTTTAGCCAGTTTGCCCCAGCTAGGCTTCAGAGTTCAGGAAATGGCTTTATGAACAAACATGCTGTATGTTTGAGACCCTGAAGTCTCCAATGTTTTCCTCCATTTCTCACCAACCCACCCAAATCTCTGCTGGTTTCTCTGACCCCCAGAAGCAGTCTTCTGCCATAGGCCAAGCCTGAATTCTCAGTGTCTAGCCATGTCCAGCAATGGCAACTGCCCCCTCAGAAAATATGACTTATTGAACGTACAAAGATGATTAAGACCTATTTCCTTCCCTTACAACGCTGCTTCCTAACCTTTTAAAAACCATAACACATATAGAAAATAATATTCTTTATGTGAAATTATAGTAAATAGAGGAGGGTGCTTATAGCCAGAAGTTTCTGGCCCAGAGCTCTAGCCAACATAGGTCTTGACCAGATCACTTTATGGGTTGAGAAGATCAGTATCTCCATATCTGTAACCCACTTGTGGCACTGATTGGGACCCTTTGCCTTAAGAAATGCATTTGCTTTTATGTTCTAGCCTTTCTCTTGTGAAAGACACTGTGAATTTCTTCTTATGCCCCTTGGGGGAGAACTGGTACTAACTCCAGATGCCTTTGGATCTGAGATGGTAGATGGGTGGGCCAGAATCCCTATGCCCATCCTCAGTCACGCTCTCTAATCCATGGCTCATCCAGACTACTCATAACCTGTTATATGGAAGCAGAAACTGGGGTCTTGTTAGCCTGTTTACCACCTCAGTTTCTCCTCTGTTCTCTCTCTGCGTGTTACATATATTTTTTAATATTTTTTTAATTTTATTTATTTGGTTGCACTGGGTCTGATTTGCAGCTTGCTAGCTCCTTAGTTGCAGCATGTGGGCTCCTTAGTTGTGGCAGGTGGGCTCCCTAGTTGTGCTTGCGGGCTCCTTAGTTGTGGCATGCGAACTCTTAGTTGTGGCATGCATGTGGGATCTAGTTCCCAGACCAGGGGTCGAACCCCGGGCCCCCTGCATTGGGAGTGTGAAGTCTTATCCACTGTTCTACCAGGGAAGTTCCCATATTTTTTTCTCTTCCAGAGGAACACATAGTTTACATTGTATGCAGTGCAGTGTGGTTTGGCTTTGAAATAGCTGGGGTAAAGTTATCATTTGCAATGGGGAAATGATTGAAGCAAAATAATATGTATGGTTGAGTTTTACACTTATTTGTAATTTTATTAACTTTTTAAATACTAAGTCTGTGGATAACTTTTTTAGTATTTTACAGTTGATGAATGCAGTTCTCTCTGCAGTTCTCAGAAAACCTCTTGCTTTATTAAAAATGTAAGCTTATGTCTGGTCACAAATGTTTTATTTAATTTATAAATAATTGAACCAATAATAAATTGAGAGTTTACTGTGATAGCTGATGATGTGCAAGTTTATTAGAATGTATTCACACATTAGAGTTTAATTGATTCAATGTGATGTCCTTTTATGGGATGATAAATATGTAAAGAGAGCAATAACCTATGATGATGGCATTAATTCCTGCTATAAGTAGATTATAATGAGACAGTAATTCACTGTAAATGCTCAGTGGGGGTAACTGGAATGGCTAGGACAACAAGATACCCTAAGCTGATTTACAGTCATGGGGTTGGTGCTGATGGTGGGAGCATTATAAATGATGGGCTGCTATGTGTATGTTAGTTGTGAGCATTAGCCAAGCAGAACTATGTTTAATGAATCTAGGCCATAGGAAGTAATGAAGACTTTGGCCCCCATGATAAAGCGTTATAAGGCTGCAATAACTTCCTAATAAATAGTTCAGAAATAGATTAGCAAACCCCAAATCATTAAAGGCAAAAGGATCCAGTTATGATTCTCTATCCAACTGCTAATAATGAAGCAATTGTGTAACCCTTTACTTCAGTTAATGATTTTGGGTTCCCAAGTAAAGGGAGACATTTTTCCTAAAAGAAACGAATAAGTTACGTATCATATGTTATTGATTAATGGATTGATAAGACTAAAGAATGAGGTGTATGGTAAGATGGAGCACATTTAATGTTTAATGATTATTAAGGCAATGGGAGAGAGTCTAAAATGGAGTTTCTTAACCCTAGTTCCCAATTAATTTAAGTATTTGTATCTATCAGTATAAGTTTTATAGTTTTCTTCAAACTGCTTACACATATTTCTCTGTAAAATCATTTCTAAGTATTTGGAGTTTTTGTGTAGCTATTAAAAATTGTTAGCTTCTAACTACTGACAAATAGTATATACGAATACTATTAGTAATAATTTTTATATTGTTTTTAGTCACATTACTAATTAATTCTGTTAGTTTTCCAGGTGATACTCTTGCCTTTTCTAAATAGGCAGTATAAGATTGTAATTAGCAATATTACTATTTAACACTGTACTTTTGTTAAGTATCATTCATGTTTAAAATGTCTTTTTACAAATGACTTATTTATATCAGGATACAGACAAAATCCACACATTGCATTTGGTGGGCATGTCTCCTAAGTCTATAACAGTTTCCCTTCCTTTATTTTTCATTTATTTATGGAACATTTGCATTTATTTATGGAATACATTGGGTCATTTGCCCTAGAGAATTTCTTACAGTCTGTACTTGGCTGATTATATCCTCATGACATTATTTAACATGTTTCTCCATCTCCTGTCTTTCCTGTAAACCAGTAGTTAGGTCCAAAATCTTGATTGAATTCAGCTTTCAGTCTTTTTGGCAAGAACACTTCATTGGTGGTGCTGTGTGCTTTCATTTGCATCACATTAGGAGCAATGTAATATCTGGTTGTCCTACTATTATTAACATTAAAATGGATCAGTGGATTCAGATGATGTCAGACTGATTCATTCATTAAAAAAGAATTACATCAACTTTTTATCAAATGCTTTTAAGCCGCCATTGATGATCATTGACAAGTCTGTTATTTTATTAGAAAATCTTAATATGGTGATTTTCTAATTCTATTATGATTCTGCATTTATTCATTTCACCTTTTCTATTAAAAAAAAATACTTTTCCTCATCAACTGTTTTATTATCCTGACACAGAAAGCTGAAATGCTTGATTCAATTTTTAGAATAATGGGTGAGTGCCTAGCAGCCTCCAAAAGTGACAAATAAGGTTTTGGGTTCTTCAGTATATTCTTACAGACAGATTATATATGTATATATATGTCTATTTTAACCCATTGCAGTAATTTATTTTTATTCTGTTTAAGTAATGAAAGACTCTAACGCTTTCAATTTATATCTGGCCATTTCCTGTACTAGTGAGTGACGTGTGTAGGTGGGTGTGTGCGCCTGGTTTGCATTTTTTGGCTTGTTTGTGTTTTTATTTCATATATGTGTTCTTAAAGATTTCCTTGCTTTCATTTTTATATTATAGTAAAAATATGGTCTTTGTAATTTCTGCTGTTGGGAATTCATTAAGTATCTTTTTTACTTCATTATTAATTTTCTAAATCTTCCTTATTTTGTCCATTTTATCTGTCATAGAGTAATGCCGATGTATATTAAAGTCCTCTACTGCATGTGTACTTCTGTCCATTTTTCCTTCTGCATGAAATATTTTTATTCTATGTAACTTAATGTTGTTATTTGGATATTATCTACGCCTGTTAAATGATGGCTGAGGCCATTCACTTTCTAATCCTTTCAGGGTAGCCACAAGGTTGATGACTTATGTCTTTATTACAAATTATACTATTTAAATAGGCTTCATTGTCTTATTTTATGCTTTTTTTGCCTTGAATTATAATTAGATGGTATAAATATGCACCTCTGCATACTTTTTCTTCATATTTGTCTGATAAATTGTGCCTATTCCATTGGTTTTATTTTGTTTCAGTGACTTTCCATGGAAACAAGGAATTTGCTACTTTTCCCATCCTCTCCCCTTCTCAGTCCTTGATAATTTAGTCTGGGATTGTAAACTCCATCATTTATTGGTTTTATAATAGTGTAATATAAAATTACTTTAAAAATAAAACTTAATGTTGTAAAATAATCATTTAAATTTATTTTTTTTAATCTTTAACTGACTTCATAGGGGTCCACACCTAGCCTGGAAACCCTGAGTCTCGTAATAAAAGCATGTTAATGAGACTTCAAAATTACTATGAAAAAGATAAGGAAAATGCTCTTTCCTTTTGTTAACAGGTAAACTGACATTTAGTAAGAAGGAATTTGGAGTTTCTTGATTTTTTAGGATAGATTTTTTTTTTTTTTTAACTGTAACATAAAATAACATGTAATCATTTCAGTTTTTCTGTTTGTTCTTAAGATAATTCTAGATCTAGGTTGGGCCTTACTGTTTTGAAACTTGTTCTTATATATGAAGCTCCTTTACAAGTTTCAGTCAAGGTAATTCTTTTTCATGACTTCTTTTTCAGTTTCTTCAGTGATTGTTGGTCTCACACAGTTTTTAACTTAATTTTATCATTAATAATTTAATTATGAAGATAATATATGTTTGTTTAAAAACAAATTCAGAGGATACTGAAGAATATGATGTGGAAAGTATTACTTCAGCTGCTTCTCATCCCAGATTCCACTCCCCAAGTAGCCACTGATAATAGTTGCCTAATCATACTGTTTAACCTTTAAAAGATAGCCTGATTCTTTAAGTAATGTAGTCTAAGAAAGAAACAGTATCTAGTTCTTTTGCAAGTAACAAAAATTAATTTTCAATACTTTTAAATTTTAGTAACTCACAAAGCTAGAGATTACTGAATAATATTTAAAATGTTTGTTAATGCTGAAATGGCTAAGTAAAAATTTTTCTGCAATTTATTTTCCTTTGTTTTGAATAAGAACATAAGCTACCCTTTTTAAAAAGATGTTTTTCTATATTTCTAATAGGTATAGCAAGTTTCACTATTCGTGTAAAATCAGTGTAAAATTTTAGTGATTCAAGTTCTATTTAAAAACGAAAGTATGGTTTATCAGTGGCCTTTTAATGTTTTACATCTTAATGCAATCCTTCTAAGGCCATACATTCCAGTATCCAAGTTTTAAAGTAGTTTGTATACACACAACAGGCAAGGCCATGACTTTAATCACTTCCTTACCAGAACTTCAATTATGCGAAGCACTTTTTAATTATCCTGCTGCCCACAGTCTATTCTTAGTAAAAAGCCTGACTTGTACACAGGCAGTATATTCCTCTGTGGCAAAATTCAACTCACCACTTTGCACCCCACCCATGAAAAAGCTCTGTGAATTAAAAGCTACTAAATTAAGTGTGTATTTTTAACAGCTTCAATTTTAAAGTCAATTTTGGTATGAAAGTAGAAGACATTTTTTTGAAGTACAAAAATGCTATGTTGGCTTTTCACGGTATTTTCAGAATGCAGTTTGTTTTTCAGGTTGTCTATTTACAAAGTTAGTTTCTTCTAACATTTTTTTTTTCTGAAGGGAATATATTTAATCATCTTGCCCTATCACTCTTATTTTTATGTTATTTAAGAAAGAAAATTCTGAACCAAAAAGAACAATTATAGAAAAAGAACTTATGTCTGAGGACAGGGCTGTAGGGTAGCAGAAAAGATTTGGAAGCCCGGGGGTGGCAAGGGAAGCATAGAGCTGAAGTGTAGCTGGGCTTAGCATTTCATGCACAGATCAAAGCCTGAAATAAAGTTCTAAAATTAAGAGAAAAGTAAACTACATAGAATTAGTGTGTTTTTTTACTTCCTAGTAATGGAAAAATCTATTTTTCCCAATGAATGCAAATAGAATACAAAGTCATTTCAGGAAAAGCTTGTATAGGGTTAATGCTTATATAACATATTCACTCAAGAAATAATTAATGAGAACCTGTTACATGTAAGGCCTCGTGCTTCTTTTTTTTTTTTTTTTTAGAAATTTTATTTATTTATTTATTTATTTATTTATGGCTGTGTTGGGTCTTCGTTTCTGTGCGAGGGCTTTGTCTAGTTGTGGCGAGCGGGGGCCACTCTTCATCGCTGTGCGCGGGCCTCTCACCATCGCGGCCTCTCTTGTTGCGGAGCACCGGCTCCAGACGCGCAGGCTCAGTAATTGTGGCTCACAGGCCCAGTTGCTCCATGGCATGTGGGATCTTACCAGACCAGGGCTCGAACCCGTGTCCCCTGCATTGGCAGGCGGATTCTCAACCACTGCGCCACCAGGGAAGCCCTCTTGTGCTTCTTTTTTGTCATAATGTAGCTCCTATAATTTTTTGCCTCGTGATCTAAAGAAAATGCAGCGTTCAAAATCTGAACTTAGGAAACATGCTAGAAACTTGTGACCTCCATCAGCACAGTTTTCCTGGCTTTTCTTGCCTTCATCTACTATAGAAGCTAGAATATCTAAAAACTCAATGAATGACCCAGCTTGCCTTACAGCTAGAAGTTGCGTGATGGGATTATGGCCAATGAGGTGTAAAGAAAGGGAAGGCTGCTGGTGCCACATGGTCCCTTTCTGCCAAAGGGCTCTGGAAGTGCTGCTGTCATCACTAAGGGCGATAAAGCTAAAAGCCAGGAGCCTGGGTCCTTGAAGGTATCCTGGACCACCATACTAGCTACGGACTGCCTACTGTGGGACTTCTTGTGATGTGAAATAAAGAAACCCCTTCCTTGTTTAAATCACCATTGGCTGGGACTCCTATTACTCCTAGCTGCATGCATTACTAACTGACTCAAGGAAAAAATTAATTTGGCAATAAGCATGACAGTGGTCTTCATATTCCAGATTGCGGTGGCCAGTCTGCCAGGGTCGCTGCTACAGCTCTGTGACATGGTAAAAATTACAAATTTAACAATAACTTTAAGATCATTTATATTTACTTTCTATGAATGTCACATTTTTCTTTTTACATATGACATGTTTTCTGGTCAATTATATATCCTTTTTTAAAATTGGAAAATAAAGAAAATTTTAAAAAATAATTTCTAAAATTCACTTATATAATACTATATGTCAGGCTCTCTTCTACGTTCTTCAACTTCATTAACCCAATTTTTTTCTTCAAATAACTTTTTGAGATATTATATCAACCACAACCACTTTGCATTTGGAGAAACCAGGCAGAGAGGTTAAAAATCCTGCCCAAGGCTACACACCTAGGAAGTGGCAGGGCTGAGAATTGAGTCTATAGATAGGCTGGTTCCAGCATTTGTGATCTTCTCGCCACATAAAAAACACCTGTAATCCTGCTAACCAGATAAAACCGGCCTCCTTTCTGTAGATATGCTAAATCAGTTGTACTGTGTAAGTTGTTTACTTCTTTAGCATAATAGTTCCCTGGTGGTCCAGCAGTTAAGACTCCATGCTTCCACTGCAGGGGGTGTGGGTTTGATCCCTGGTCAAAGGTCAGTTCCTGCTGGCATTCACAGTTCCTCAAGTATCATTGCTCCTCCAATTTTTCAGCACTTACGACACTGCTGAATGCCATCTGTATTCTGCTGGTGAAGCCAACTCTGTCAGTCATTGTCCACTCAGGCAGTGAGGACCAGTAGAGGGAATACAGTGCAGAAGAGTGGTTGGAAAGATTGGAGGAGCAAAAAAAGGAAGGTGTTAAGTTTACCTAAAGAATAGTAACTGCTGGCAGGCACTGTCACGCCTAAGACGGGAGAAGCAGGAAGGAAGATGCTGCTGCCCAGACCCCAGCCACAATCACATGCCTTGAGGCTGCTGGAACCCCACTGCAGCTGATGTACAGGGAGCAGGGAGTTGTGCAGCATTGGAAATGAAGCTAAGCAGCCTTTATAACATCCTACAATGCGAAGCATTTTATTCCGCTTGTGCAAGCCATCGGGGTTACGTTTCAATCATGATGACTGATAGGCTAACTTCAAAACAATGGCATCGAGAGCCCTTCTGCGCTTCCTTGGTTATGTATTTAGGATAGAACCTTTTTCTCAATTGTCCCTTGACCTGGATGGAAATAAAATGTAGTTAAAAATGAAATGAAACAAAACATCCTGCCGATGTTACAGGATTCTAGGAACCCTCCTGTTCAAACCCTGTTGCTTGTCAGGGGCTCAGGCTTACCTGCTGCTGCTGTTTGTGGGAGCTACCTCCAGAAGAAGGGAAATCGTCTACATTTCCACTCTGCCAGGGAATATGGAAAAGACTGGCGTATACAGAATTCTGGCTTCCTGCAGTGGCGGGGTGTTTCCGGAGCGGGGGTGGGAAGCATAGAAATGTGGAAGTGCAACCACGAGCGAATGGCCAACAAGCAGACCAGTCTTTAAAACATTTATCTTCCCTTAACACGTTTTTCACACGTGAATATTTTCACGTTGTTAAATAGTCTTCCACAATTAATGGCTGCATCATACTCTTTGTTAATTATTAATGTTCTGGTTGTTAAGTTTATTTGCTGTGTTTCTTAGTGTTAAATTTCCTCATTTTC
Organism: Physeter macrocephalus; assembly: GCF_002837175.3. Lineage (NCBI taxonomy): Eukaryota > Metazoa > Chordata > Mammalia > Artiodactyla > Physeteridae > Physeter > Physeter macrocephalus. The sequence goes on from NC_041217.1 coordinate 108,315,518, forward strand.
CTTGAAATTTTACTTGAAGGTTTATCTTATGTGGGTGTTTCCTCCTCCTCCCCTCCAAGCTTCCATGTTTATCAGTTTTTTGGTTGCCTGCACCCTTTCTCCCCCACCCATCTCTAGCCCAGGATGTGGTCTTAGTTGTAGCTTGAGCTCTTTTCCCTCGCTCCGTGACTGGAGATAATCGGAGATCTAGTCATTGAGCTGGAAAAGGATAAGACTGTCCTTGCCTCCAGCTTTAGGAAGGGGGCCACGCTTTGTCACCCCACGCAAGTCCAACGCTGGGCTGCCTGAGGCTTCAGCTCCTGCATATTGCTGCAGGTTCTCTCTTATCCTGCTTTTGAACGTGACTATGATTTTTCTTTACATAAAAAAATCTATCATTGCTAGGTTTACAGGAGAGGGAGGCATGTAAAGCACAAATGCATAGTGTCATAGCAATGATAAATCTGTCTTAATACATTTAGTTGACTTGCTTGGGTTTTCTAGGTAAATAATCATATTACTCAAGAATAACAAGAACTAGAGCCACCATTTAATCAGTACTTACTGCATGGCAGGTACACCCTGCCGGGCACTTTGTCTACATGTCAGGACTTGGAAGTGGGCAAAGAGAATTTCTGGTGTCTTTCAGTGGAGTGCTGGGCGTTGGCCAGGCGAACCTCAGGGCATTATCTGATTCCAGGAATATGTACCTTCAATTGACTTTCTTTTGACTAGATTATTTTACAGTTCCATAGGGGTAGCTGTTAAATTGCGAAAAACAAATAGCAATGCAAATAATTCCTGTTCATAACAAGGCAAATGCAATTTGACTGGTAAATTATAAAGCTTTGTTAAGTCAAATTCTCATTTGAACAGGTCTTACCATCTTATTGGTTCTCTTTATTGAACCTGTTCACTAATGTCTTGCACCCTTGGAATTTTATATCTGTCAGAATCCATGATCCCATTCAGTCTACATGAAATATAGGTTGACAATATCAATGATGCCAGAGGAGACTCTTCAGAGGATTGCACTCCACCCTCTACTGAAATGTTTCCTTGATAAAGGCGCTATGAAATTCCTTTGGCGTCATCTCATGGGGTGAGGTTTGCATATATAGTGAGCCATTTGTTATAAAGTTCCTTGATAGAGAGAGCAATTCTCATGTATTATTCTTAATTTTTGAGCATATATTACTGCCATTTTAAGAGTTTAGGTATTACTAGGTCTCAGGAAAACAAGCACAAAGCGTTATGTTGTACTGAACACCTCTTGGTCAGCAGGGAAGGAACGAGGAGCAGTGACCCACATAAAGAGCTTGACTTGGGAGTGGGCAGGCAAGCCCAGGATGAGGTCCAAGAGGAGTAAGAGTCTCAGCCCTAATTGCAGTAAAGTTTGGACATGAGTATTCAATAGGTGAGCTGGATACAGTGTTTGGGGAACCAACTTCACAGAGAGAACTGAAGCATGAGATAAGAACTCTCCAGCTTTCTTCCATTCCACCCGTAAGCTCATGTGTGGCCAACTCATCCTTCCTTGCATCACTTCCACCACACTGGGATCACTCTGCCTCACCCTGTCTGAACCTAATCCCCCCACTGTGCCCTGAATCCCAGCCCTTTGGTGCATGCTCAGACCTTGCTCAGGAGATCACCCCTCCTCTCTCCTCTGTCTTCACTTCATTCTCTACAGCATTTAAATGTCTTTAAAGTTGGTCGGTCCCACGCCTTGCCTCTCATCACCATCCTCTCTCCCCTTTCTAAAGCTAGTTTTCTTTATTCAGTTTTGAATATTTGCCTCCACTTGTGTACCTCCCATTCTCTCCTCAACCAGCTCAGCCTGCCTTCTGCTACCACGGCCCCACTGCAACTGCTCAGGCCACTCTGGCCGCGCCAGCTGTCTCCTCCTGAGGCTTGCCAGCCCATGTTCCAGCCCCTGATCCCCCTCAGCCTCATCTCCTGCACTCTCCCCACTCACTCCTGCTCATCCAGCCCCACCAACCTCCTTTTTATACTTCAAACCCCACAAACCCTTGTCCATTTCCAGGCCTGGGTACTTGTTCTTCCCATAGCCCCAGATTCTCTCCCCCAGCTCTCACATGGACGGTTCATTCTCATCCCTCAGGTCTTGGCTCAGATATCCACTCTCAGAGAGACCTTTCCTGAACAACACATGGTGTGTGACCTTGGGAACATCACTTAACCTCTCTGTGGTTCAGTTTCTCGTCTATAAGTGAGGAAATGATTGTACCTCTCCCCTATGGCTGTTATAAGGATTAAATGAAATTATACATGGAATTTCATAGCCCCTTTATCAAGGAAACATTTCTGTAGAGGGTGGAGTGCAATCCTCTGAAGAGTCTCCTCTGGCATCATTGATATTGTCAACCTATATTTCACGTAGACTGAATGGGATCATGGATTCTGACAGATATAAAATTCCACGGGTGCAAGACATTAGTGAACATGTTCGATAAAGCTGGTATGATGAAATGACATGTTCATTCAAAAACACCTGACCACAGCTTCCCCATCTCCTTTGAGAAAACTGTAATGGTTGTGTTCCTCTCCATTAATAATCAAGATAATAAGGACAATCCATATAGAAAAGGATGAGTTACTTGCATCAATCAAAATGTGTTTTATATACAGTTTACTCACTTTTGAGAAGTAAAATCTCTCCTCTTATGAAAAGGCTGAAATTGTAGACTTGTAACAATTATATAAGAAAACTTTCTGAAACTTTCAGCTGTAAGATGAATAAGGTCTGAGGCTCTAATGTATAACACAGTGATTATAGTTTATAACACTGCAATGTATAATTGAAATTTGCTAAGAGAGTAGAACTTAAATGTTCTTACCAAAAAAAAAAAGATAAATATGTGAGGTGATGGATGGGAGGAATTAACTAGAACAGATGGGAGGAATCTTTTCACAATGTATATACATTTTAAATCCTCTTGATGCACACTTTAAATACCTTACAATTTTATTTGTCAAGTATATCTCAGTAAAACTGAAAAAAAGTCAAATGATTTGTAAGCATCCTTCCCTAAGTTTTTTTCTTCTTCAGCAGCAATAACAACAACAAAAAACAGCTAAAAGTGGTTGAATAATTAAGGGGCTAATTTTTATGTAATAAAATGTCTCATGTAAGGCTGTGGAGAGCTGGTACATGAACTCCAACAAGGAAAAACCAACAAGGCAGATGAGTCCCTTGTCATTCTGGACCTTGCATCCTACCATGCCACACACAACAAATGAATAAATAAACAATGTAGTCACAGCTCATAATGGCGACAAAGGAAGAAAATAAGGAGATGACAAAAATGTTGCCCATAATAGTAAGCAGCTATCTATAATTAATCCTAAATTACTGCTATATGTCAAGGCTTGTTCTAAAGACTACGTGTATAGTTTCATTTAATCCTTATAACAGCCATAGGGGAGAGGTACAATCATTTCCTCACTTATAGACGAGAAACTGAACCACAGAGAGGTTAAGTGATGTTCCCAAGGTCACACACCATGTGTTGTTCAGGAAAGGTCTCTCTGAGAGTGGATATCTGAGCCAAGACCTGAGGGATGAGAATGAACCGTCCATGTGAGAGCTGGGGGAGAGAATCTGGGGCTATGGGAAGAACAAGTACCCAGGCCTGGAAATGGACAAGGGTTTGTGGGGTTTGAAGTATAAAAAGGAGGTTGGTGGGGCTGGATGAGCAGGAGTGAGTGGGGAGAGTGCAGGAGATGAGGCTGAGGGGGATCAGGGGCTGGAACATGGGCTGGCAAGCCTCAGGAGGAGACAGCTGGCGCGGCCAGAGTGGCCTGAGCAGTTGCAGTGGGGCCGTGGTAGCAGAAGGCAGGCTGAGCTGGTTGAGGAGAGAATGGGAGGTACACAAGTGGAGGCAAATATTCAAAACTGAATAAAGAAAACTAGCTTTAGAAAGGGGAGAGAGGATGGTGATGAGAGGCAAGGCGTGGGACCGACCAACTTTAAAGACATTTAAATGCTGTAGAGAATGAAGTGAAGACAGAGGAGAGAGGAGGGGTGATCTCCTGAGCAAGGTCTGAGCATGCACCAAAGGGCTGGGATTCAGGGCACAGTGGGGGGATTAGGTTCAGACAGGGTGAGGCAGAGTGATCCCAGTGTGGTGGAAGTGATGCAAGGAAGGATGAGTTGGCCACACATGAGCTTACGGGTGGAATGGAAGAAAGCTGGAGAGTTCTTATCTCATGCTTCAGTTCTCTCTGTGAAGTTGGTTCCCCAAACACTGTATCCAGCTCACCTATTGAATACTCATGTCCAAACTTTACTGCAATTAGGGCTGAGACTCTTACTCCTCTTGGACCTCATCCTGGGCTTGCCTGCCCACTCCCAAGTCAAGCTCTTTATGTGGGTCACTGCTCCTCGTTCCTTCCCTGCTGACCAAGAGGTGTTCAGTACAACATAACGCTTTGTGCTTGTTTTCCTGAGACCTAGTAATACCTAAACTCTTAAAATGGCAGTAATATATGCTCAAAAATTAAGAATAATACATGAGAATTGCTCTCTCTATCAAGGAACTTTATAACAAATGGCTCACTATATATGCAAACCTCACCCCATGAGATGACGCCAAAGGAATTTCACGTAGTCTTTAGAACAAGCCTTGACATATAGCAGTAATTTAGGATTAATTATAGATAATTGCTTACTATTATGGGCAACATTTTTTCATCTCCCTATTTTCTTCCTTTGTCGCCATTATGAGCTGTGATTACATTGTTTATTTATTCATTTGTTGTGTGTGGCATGGTAGGATGCAAGGTCCAGAATGACAAGGGACTCATCTGCCTTGTTGGTTTTTTTACCCTTTCCATTTTGCTTGAGACTACAGCATGGTAGGGCACAATACGTTAGGCACTTCAACAGCTCTTTTACCTCGTGCTACATTTGTCATTGTTCACCATGCTTTTCTTTCTGAAACTCTCTCTCTTTTTTCTTTCACTTCTTTGTCTTTCTCTGCTCACACCTTTAAAATGCTAGGACGGGTCTGAGAGGGTCCAGGACAGAACAGGAGTATGGGAATGGGTGGATGAGATTTGGGTGACGTGCTGCTGCCCCACACAGTGAGCTGGTTTCACAGGAGCTCTGGTAAGAGGAGGGAAGGTTGGGTGGAGCTGCTGATCATAACTGAAGAGGGAAACCTCAGACTGAGCCTACACGGGGTGAAGTTGGGAACAAAGGGCTTGGGCTTCCTCGTAAAGTTCTAGATTAATTCATCATGTATCAAGTACCCCATGTGCCCAACTGAGTTAGGTGTCAGATTAAAAAATATAAACAATATATATATCAAATATATAGATGTGTAAATAAGCACTAGCAGTTTATTATGGGAAGTGCTATGCAGAGGTGTGCACAAGGTACAAATTGGCAGTGGGGGGGTGATCGGTTGTCTGGGGGTGCTGGGAGATTCAAAGAAGAGTAAAAATATGAAATAGGCCTTACATTTATCAGATAAAGCAGGGAAAGAAATCCCAAGTTGAGGTAATAGCACATGCAAAAGTATAGGAAGATTTCTCATCAATATTCAATATGGTGGTTAGAGCCGACATGAAGACCAGCCTTCCACTGTTCACCTCCCCAGCCAACCAGAAATATGTAGCATCCCTGTGATTGTTATAAAGTTGAAGCAACTTTCTGAGGAGAAAATTTTATATGGATTTTAGACTAACTTTATTTTGGAGTAAATCTCTAATCTATGGCTTGCTGTGATAGATGGCTACTAGGCAATCTTAAGGCTTCTGAATATTAAATTCCAACTCATAACAGTTCCAGTTTTAGAAGAGAGAAAGGTTAGAGGGGTGAGTGGGAGGGTGGATGGGTGAATTGACTGGATTGGAGCATGGACAGGTGGGAGGATAGGAGATGGATGCCAAGGAATCCAATAGAGAATCAGAATGGTGTTGCTTTATTTAAATTTTTGGTTGGGTGATGTGACCTGGGAAAGCTATCCACATGTTTCCATACAAAATTTTGATTTTATTATAATAATAACAGTAGTTTTACTGAATATATACTATGAGTTAGATATTATTCCAGGTTCTTTTCATATATTATCTTTACCCTGGAAGGAAAGTAAGAGGAACCTCAGACTTGGAGAAGTAAATTTACTTACTCAAGGTAATAAAGCAAGTAGATCTACTTAAATCTAAAGTAGATTTTTTTTATGTTTTCTTACCATATCAGGGGGACTATTTGTACTTCTTTCTTAGCAAAGACACAATTTACTTAGATTCCCCACTTTCAAATCTAATCACTGCTCTGCTTCAACAATCCTCTCCAACTCTTGTGATATAAAAGGGCAGTGAAGAATGGCACAGCTATTCTATTTTAATAATGCTTCTCCCTTAGTATAACTGGTTTTTCTTCTAGCACAGAATGAACTTCTCCAATGTGAAGTGCTTTCTTTTGTGCCTGAACAGTGGCCACCGCAGTCAATTTATTCCTGAAATCTTCCTATTTCATGCCTCTCCAGAGAGAATAATACTACTGTACCCATTGTGGTTTCTGTTGTTTGCAACTGAACTCTCCTGGTTGGGCTAAGGGAATTATTGCCAGTTGTTTGATGGCTTGTAAAATTATTGGAAGGGCTATAGGAGGAAGCTCTAGGCTGAGTTTCTAGGAACAACTCCCAATTTCCAAAATCACACAGCTTCTGCGTGGCCAGGAACTTCACAATCTCTTCTTGACATATGCAGGAAACTGATGACCAGAGAACCTTAATGCCTTTGCCCAAATTCGCAGGCACAAAATGAAAGCCTCCCACCTTTGCTCTCCGCTCAGGACCAGCTTCATGAACACACAACCTGTGTCGAGGTCCCACACTTAGAAGGGCGCCACTTTTTTAGTTTAACACTCCGAGGTTGCCATCCTAAAATTCTTGATTTAAAATTTGTGTTCTGAGGAGAAGTCCTTTGGGACAGTGGATTATGCACGGGGAGCTTCGAGCCTCAGCTCCCTTCTCCTGCCACCTCCCTGTGACAAGTTCTCGGCCAGCCTGTCCCCTACGACCTAGCACCCCAGGGCTCTCCTTCCCTGCCACTGCCCAGTGACCATCGCCTCTCCGACTCTGGGGTTGACCTGGCCCTGCGTGCGAGGAGGATTGGTATTGGTTCGCGTCAGGCGCATGCGCACCTCGATCGCCAACAGGGCAGCGCCGCACCGTCCGCGCACCTGGCGGGTAGCAGCGCCGGTTCTTAGTTGCAGGGAGAGGTACTTACTTGCCTCTATCCAGGTGCCTAGTGCATCTGGGCGTGGAGGTGGCAGTATTTTCAGAGTCATCCATCCTCCATGGGTTGGGGTGCCAGCCCTTGGGAAAGAGAGATGTCTGACGGGACTTCTGGAAGCTTCGGTCCGTCCTGCAGCCGGTGGGAGAGGAAACCCAGCAGCCAGTGGGTCGCAAGTGCGCGCCCAGTCGTGGGCAGGGACCCTGGGCCCGGTGAGTGCACGCGTATCTGAGTGTCCTCGCTTTCTGAGATCACACCACGAAATAGCAAACAAAAAGAGGGGCTTAAAAAAAAAAAGAAAGAAAAAAGAAACCACCTTGATAAATTGCGGAAAAGACCACAAAAGGAAGGTAGAACAAGTTCCACCTCCTGCTTTCTGTACAGGGGCCTCGTGCTTTCGTTTTATACTGGGCCCCACGAATTCTGTAGCTAGCCCGTGTCTCCACTTAATTTAGTTTTAATCCAGTTCTTTGATAAGTGCACCTGATTAGTGGAATCCAAATCACATCCTAAACTCATTTACAGGGAGTCTGGAAAGTGTAGTTTTTAGCTTTCTAACCTGAGTAGGACATGAAAGTACTGCAGTACAGGAAGGAGGTTGGAATTCGTATTAAGACATGCAGCTCTGTCTGCCACAGTCACCTGCATCATGAGTCTGGCAAGAGTGGTACCTGGTCTGTACACTAGGCTCCGTGGGGCAGGGGCTGGATTTGGTTCATTCACTCCTCTGTCCCCATTTCAGAATACAGGGCCTGTCGCATAGTATGATCCCAGTATTTGTAGAACTGAATTGCTAATCACCATTTTTTGTATATTCTAGTTATTAACCTATACATCTAATGGTATATTCTTTCTTGCCGTAGTTCATATTAACTGGAGATCTTCATTGCTAGTGACAAATTCATATTCAAATGCAGTAGGTTAGTAAAAAAAAAAATAGGCATATGGATTATACTTAGTGATTTATTTTCATGTACTGGGCATAGCTAATATGAACATGGTACCATATGTCTTCTGTGCTTAGTGAATTAAATCACTTGCTATGCCATTATGAAAACATTAATAATGTTTACCCAGCAACAGAAACCACCAATATGAAATTACATTCCTTCTAGTCTTCACCTTTCGAATTTCACAAACTGGAATTAATTTCAAAGGGAATGTGTCTGGCTGAAGTGTATTAAGAGTGGGCAAATCACAGAACATTCTATGGAAAAATTAGTTTGATTTAAAACAGGAATGCCCTGCACAGAATCAAAACTTTTCATATACTTCTCACCATCTCCAAAATGGAAAGTAAAAATATTTCCACAAAAGCTTTTAATTAAAAAGACTTTTGGCATGTGTGTGTATAAAAATGTCTCAGTTACAAAGATTAAAGTTAAAGCTTATACCTGAGATTTAATTAGCAGTCGAAATTGTGTAGCTATGGATTGATGACAGTGAGGACAGTTGGTAATGTGTTGGATGATCAGATCATCCAAAGCAATTCAGGAAGCAAAGCTACACCTTTCAGAACTTACCTGGCTATCCAGGAAGTGGTGTGGGGTGGAGGGCTTATTCCAAAACTTTGTTAAATAAAATAGGTTAAAAGAGGTCTTTGGGATCTCCATCCTTAAATGTTCTTTTCAGGGGCTGCATCATGGAAATCTGGCCTGACAGTCTGACAGGTTCTGAATTAGATCTAGTTATAGCTCAGAGTATATGAGTTACTTACTGGGAATCAGTAAGGTAACTGTGTGAGTAACTGCTTGTGATTGCCTAAAGGCCCAGTCTGGCCTTTGAGCCAAAGAAGGGAATAATGGAATTCTGGTTCATTCAAGAAAGGTGGAGCAGAGAATGTTGACTTTTATAATCCAGGTAATCTTGTCTTTCACATCAATTTGACTGCAGGATTTATCCTAATCCATTGTGTCTCTAAATTAAATAGTTACACTGACAAAAAGTGTTACTATGATACAACTATAAATTATGACAACAATAAAAGTTATCCACCCAGATAATCCAGGGTAATCTCCCCCATCTCAAAATCCTTAATTATATTCGAAGAGTCTGTTTTGGCCATGTAAGGCAATATTCATAGATTCCAGGGATTAGGACATGCTATCTTTTGGGGGAAGGGATATTATTCAGCCTAACATGCAAGTTGTCTGAAAATTTGCTGAAACTCAAATCTATTTACTTCCTACTATCTCTGAACAGAACATCAAAGGATGGAGATTCCAAAGACCTACTTTCCTTATGACTAGCAATCATAAAACTAGGTTTCTTTTATTTTAAAAGAGGGCTGTTTGGGGGAACATCTGACAACATAATTTCTGTTTTAACTGTTCAGACTAATAGATATAGTCTTCAAAAATCCTGAGGGTCAGATTTGAATTAAATTTTATTGTGGTCATTTTGTATGTTATTGAACTTCCTAAATTAATGTGTGCTTCTGCATGTTTTTGATCAGCCATGTGGAAGCTGTAAGACCTTGAATCTGGAATGATTCAATATTATTTAGTTTTTATCACCTTAGGACTGATAGGTTACACCTTGAACTAGATTATGGCTGAATTAATACATTTTTTTCAATGAATTTACACCTAACGTACCATTTAGCATATCCGGACTCTGAGCATAGTTATTGAATTATTATTGTTGTAGTTTGAAAGAAGTGGCAAGTGCCCTGTTTCGGGACCCAAACTTTAAATACAAGGGCTATCTCATCTTTTTTCCTTCTTGTGACATTCTGAATACGATGTACCTCACTAAACAATTTTGTTTGTCCTTTTTTTGTTAAATATTTTGGTGAATTAGAAAATGTAGCCTTCAGAAGCCCCTCATAATCTCTCTTGGACTGGAACGATTTTCTGCTGTTGTTTTCACTGTTAGTTATAACACCCGTGACTGTACTTGGGACTTGTAGTTCTAGTTTTTTTAGTTGCAAAGTGCCTGTGATATGCTTAGCACTTCTGCTGAGCACAGAATCGATGCCAACCACAATGCCAAGGGGAAGGTGAATATAAAGAGGTCTAAGACTTGTTCTGCTTTCTCCAGACTGATTTCTGCACTGAGACCTGGACTTATTTTACCTTAATTTCCAGCATCTTTTTTACTTTCCAGCACATAGTCAGCTCACAGTAAATGTCTGTGTTCTATTTTGTTTAAAAAAAATTTTAATTGAGGTATAGTTGACATTATATTAGTTTCAAGTATACAACATAATGATTTGATATATGTATGTGTTGCAAAATGATCACCATAATAAGTATAGTTAGCATCAGTCACTATACATAGCTATAAAAAATTTTTTTCTTGTGATGAAAACTTTTAAGATCTACTCCTTTAGCAACTTTCAGACATGCAATGCAATATTATTAACTATAGTCACCACGCTGTACATTATATCCCCAGGACTTAACTTGTTTTATAACTAGGAGTTTATACTTTTTGACTCCCTTCACCCAATTTGCCACCCCTCCTGTAAATGTCTGTTTAATGAAAAAATTTTGTTTAATAAGTAGTTGTTGAATGAATAAACAGTTTGAAGATTGAGCTACTTCTGAAATCAAATAACTGGGATAAAATGCTTCTGTCTTCAGATCACTTCTAAGGGATGTGATGGAGGTGTGTACAGGGTGTAATGGGACCCACCACTTCAACCAAGGAGAGTCAGAGAAGTCTTTGTAGAAGAGCAGTCACGTGGGTGAGGTCTGGGAGAAAATGAGTCCAATTTGTGGAATAACCACTTCTATGAATTTACTTGTTTCGTTTCACTACTTAGAAACCAGATGGGCTAGTTTTCATTTTGTTTCCATAATAGCACTCGAAGGAATGTTGGGTTTGTGTCTGCCCCAGCTTCTTCTGCTGGCACTGGAAGGAACAGGGAAGGAATGACTACTTGGGAAGAGACAGGGAGCAGAGTCAGCATATAGCACGGCCCTCCCAGGGTGGAAGGAGACTACAGAGATGAGGAGGAACACAAAGGAGGAACCTGTGGGCAGCTTCTTATTTAAGAATGTGTTTACAAAAAGTCACTGTATTTGAGAATCTATTCTTTGTGAATATATGGTCCATGCATGTATCCTTTGTATTTTGACCACATCTTGCCTCTCTCTGGGAAGCAATGAATACTGACCCTCCTCTTCATCTTGCCCCTGGTAGAAGTCCCCTTTCTCTGTCGCAGCTCTTTCCAGCTGCAGCAGCAGGAATCTGGGTAGAGACAAATTAAACATTCCTTAAAATGCTGTTATGAAAACGGGTGAACTAAAAGTTTACATAAATTTTTAAAGGCTATTAAAACTATCCCATCCAATGTGAATTGTTGTAAACTTTATAAATAGTTCAAAGGAACAAGAATATTCGTCAGATCGGCTTTGTGGAAGGTTGGCTTTCTGCAGTTGACTTTTGGCAAATTGACCTAGAACCAGTTTTGAAGAATTAACACACATTCACCTAGGAAAAATAGGAAAGGGCATTCCAAGTACAGAGGCAAGATCAGAAGAAATAAGTTTGGCAGGAACAGGTATGTTCATTTATTCACCAAATATTTTAGAGCACAAAACCTGCCCTTGTGAAGTGAACAGTCATACCCTCATGAAGCTTATGTTGTCTCTTTTATATAAATGTCTGCCAAATTATTGGTTTTAACTCCCTCCTTCCCTCTCTCTCTCCCTCTCCCTCTCTCCCCACCCCCTCCAGAGAGAAACATTTTAGATATTGGTTATAAGTTGTGATAGTTAGGGAAACAGTAGAGATAGAACGTAGAATGAATGTAATTGAAGTGAAACAAACTAAGCTTTTGTCTGAAGAAGCTAGAGGAGATCCCAGAAATTGAACAAAATTGCAATAGAAGGATAAAAAGCATAAATTGAATAAGAAAGCAGTAAAGCAAAAAAAAAATTAATAAGTAATATCAAGAGCCAGTTTTTTATAAAAGTCCATTAAAGTGATGTGTTTGGCAAGTTCTGACCAAGAAAAAAAAGTTAAAAAACACAAATGCAAATAAATGTTTTGAATGATGAAGGATATATAACCATAGAGATTAAAAACGTAATGAAAATGACGATGCACAACTTTGTCATTAAAAAAAATTTAGATAGAATGGATTATTTAAGCTAACCAGCATTTCAGCACTCTAACCCAAATTTAAAGCATCTTCTTAGTTTAAAATTTTTTCTATTTACTCATTTACAGTTATTGGTGAAGGGGTAACAAATAAGTTTCTGTAATACTTACGAGCCAACACAATCCAATGGCCATAACAAATCGGTCAGAGTAGGCACATCAGGAGAGGAAGTATTTATTGTCTAGTGCTAATTCAATCATTTCCCTTTATTGTTAGCATTGTTTGCTACAGATGGAAAAGGAATCCTGCATTGGTTAGAATCAAAAGACACAGTTCCAAAATGACATAATATAAGAAAAATAAGTGAATTAGAATAGCTAACCTTTGACTAAAAAGGTTTGATTAATGACATATTTTTTTTTAAATGCATTACCTTGAGGCAATAATACAATGGTCAGAAAGGAGAGTGGGAACATCTACTTCTGAGTAAGATGGAGTAATAGAGACTATATTCTCCTTTTTACCAGAAACAACCAACCCCCCCCCCAAAAAAAAGAAAATATAGGGAACAGTGGTTTTTAAGACACTGGGCATCAGGCAGCAAAGGATAGTGATCCCTGAGAGACAGGAAACAAGACCAAGATGAGCCCTATAATTACCCTGCTTACCATTTGAGAGAGTTTTCAGGCTACAGTACTGGGAGGGGGAGCTCAGGAGAGTACAATGGACTCTGTGAGTTGAGGAGATAAAGCTGAAAGTCCAGGGGACTGAGATGGCTAGTGTTCACAGGACAGAGTACTGGACAGGAGAGAGCTGCACAGAGAGAACTGAAGAGATCTGTAAACGGTCCCCTCAAGTATTCAGCTGAGTAAAGATTAGCCCTTGCCTGTGAGGAGACCAGCTGGGGCTGGAGAAAGAAACATCTAAATGTATTGGAGGTAGCAGTGCCTGCTGTTCACACAGGGCAAAAAATAGTTACCCCTCCCACAAGCCAGACTAGAAAACCCCAGGATTCACAGCACACTGGGTCCAGTACACAGAAAGATCTTGCCTCAGTGGTGGGGAATAAGCTCTAGAGTAATCATTGCTCTGGGCCAGTCTAGCAAGATGTAAAAAGGATAAAACTATTTAACTGCATCCCAGAACAAAGCTCTAGAATATTTAAAGGAACACAAAAATATACACTACCCAACAAGATAAAATTTACAATATCTGCTAGTTAATAAAACTTACCAAAAAAAAAAACCAAAAAACTTACCATGCAAAGAAGCAGGAAAATATGAACCGTAGTGGGAAAACAAATCAATTAATTGAAACTAACTCTAAAGATTTAATGCAATCTCAGTCATAATCCCAGCAGGCTCTTTTGTAGAAATTGATAAACCAATTCTAAAATTCGTATTGAAATTTAAAAGACCTAGAATAGCCAAACCAACTTAGAAAAAGAACAAAGTTGGAGGACCAACATTACTTGATTTAAAGGTTAATATAATGTTGTAGTAATCAAGACAGTGTAGCACTAATGTAAAGATAGAGAAATAGATCAGTGGAACAAAATAGAGTCCAGAAGCAGACCCACAATTTTGTGGACAACTGATTTGCAGTTTTTTGAACAAATGGTGAGGGGGAATAAAGGCACCTCAATCCATATTTTACACCGTTTGCAAAAATTCACTCAAAATGGATCATAGACCTAGATGAAAAACCTAAAGCTATAGAACTTCTAGAAGAAAACATAAGAGAGAAGATTTTTGCTGCCTTGGATTAAGCAAAGATTTCTTAGATACATCACTGAAAGCAAGATCTATAAAAGAAAAAAATATATTACATAGATATATTTGATTCCTTCTCGCTGTGTCCTCATGTGGTTTTTTTCTCTGTGCATGCCCATCCCTGTGTCTCTCTGTGGACAGCAGCCAGACTGGATTAGGACCCACCCTAATGGCCTCATTTTAATTTAATCACCTCTTAAAAGTCTCTTCCTCCAAATATAATGTCCTATTCTGAGGTAATGGGGCTTAGGACTTCAACTATGAATTTTAGGGGAATACAATTCAGCCCATAACACTGTACAAACACTTGTATATAAAAGTGTAGCAGCTTTATTAGTAACAGCTTAAGAACTGAAAACGACCCAAATGTCTATAAGCAGATGAATACACTGTGGTATAGCTATATAATATACTACTACTCAGCAGTAAAAAGAAATGAATTGTTGATGTATGCTACAGAATGGATGAATCTCACAATAATTATGCTGAGTGAAAAAAATGACCAAAAAAAGAATACATGTTGTATGATTATTTAAAATTCTAGAAAATGCAAACTAATCTATAGTGGCATTAGGAGATCAATGGTTTCCTGAGGATCTGGGTTTTAGGATTACAAGGGAATGGAGGAAACTTTTGGGGGTGATAGACATGTTCATTATCTTGATTGTGATGATGGTTTCATGGGTGTATACATATATCAAAACTTACAAAGGTGTACACTTTAAACATATGTAGTTTATTGTATGTCAGTTATACCTCAACAAAACTGTTTAAAAAAGAAGATTGTAGCTAACAGCATAGTATAACCACTTTCTTTTGGAGGTCAGATTTCTACAGTTCTCAAGTCTCTGGTGCATAGATTATGCACCCAGAAAGTTTTTGAAAAACATGCTGGAATGGCTTTGACAAGCCAGCACTCTAGCTTACCAGAGTAAGTAAATTCCTTCCTTCCTAGGTGAACTTAGAAACCCTCATTCAGAGCCTGCTTGATTTTACTTAACACACAACTTTAATTAAGCTTGATAAGCTATAAAAAATATTTGAAAAGAGGAGGTGGCATCCACATGTTTGATGGAGTATCAGTGAAAAGTGATTGCCAGTACAATTGGAAGAGAAAAGAACTTTGAAAAGTACTTAGAATTTCACTCTGCAAACACTGACTGGTGATGAGTATTCATTGAGATAACTGCAGACAGTATTTTGTTAATAAGGCAGGTAAGAATATAGTAGACTGTAGAAAAATTTCTTACAAAAATGAGATGAAAAATGTTTTAAATACACAAGAGGTAATTTTCAGTTATGTGAAAAATCTGTGAAAGTAGATACCTTGCTGACTCACAACAAAGTGCCTTTGAGGAAAGTCATAAAAATTACAGAAAACACTGGACTTAAACTAAGTCAAACATTAGAAAGAATGCAAAAGAATATCCCACCATTAAAAGTAAAATAGACAGGTCCACTCCAGTCTTTTTCCTTTACAAACATTCATGTTTCTTTGTTTTCCTGAAGTGCTCAGGGTGTTTAAATTGACAGAGAGGAAAGAACAAGTCTTAATGTTTATGGCTCCAAGATCTGGTTTCCAGTCAATTCACATATGGCTCAGAATGTTAATAATTGAAAGTTGATCTATTTTGACTCCTTGCCAACTTTATGACTTAAACATATTCTTTGACCATAAATCTTGTCCTTTCAGGGACAGTTCTGGAATTAGGCTCAGAATTGTGACAGGATGACTCTTCCTTACTGAAAATTATGTTCCACTGTTTAAAGCATTTTATTATGCTAAACCTATAATGAAAAATTTTGAAAGATCATGTTTCTAGGAATCCCTAAAGAAGAAATGGGCCGTTTAGTGGTATCACTGAGAGCAACGGAAAGCACACTGCAGCAGACTGAAACAAAAGCTTCTTTATAAGAGACTTTGATTCCAGAAAGGAAAGAGAGCTAAGAAGATCAGTAAGTTACAGTCAGAGCCCACCCTGGCATGGCCTAGAGAGGACAGGACTCAGTTGAGCTCTATGGGCAGCTCCCATGCTCATCTCTCACAGTCCAACAAGTCAGCATAGAATCCAGCGAAATGGGTGATACGTTGGGGTGCTCTGTATAGCGCACAGGCAATGATGGGATTTCCTCTGGAATAAGCCTGTAGTGAGTTGGACGTTTCTTCTGTCTGCATTGCTCTTGACGGTGTATAATCCAAGATAGTTTCCTTGGCATTCCCAAAAGCTACCTAATAGACTGCAATAAATCCCTTTCTTCTTAAACTAGCTAGAGTGGATTTTGTTATTTGTAAAACATCCGGCAACTAAGAACCACACCCGTAATTGTTGCCATTTTAAGGAATAAGCTAGCCACTGTAGGAAAAGTGACTCCAAGTACAGTGGTTTAAATGGTTTAGAAGCTTCCTTTCTCTTCGTATCACAACGCAAGATGGGTCATTGGGTTGTGCTCTACAAAGACATCAGAGGACCCAGGCTGGTGGGGCAACTCTGCTATCTGCTGCATTTGGCTTTTCTCTCTGGCGCTAAGGTGTTTGCTCCAATTGTCTTCAGCTGCACTGCTCTGGATGCACATTCCAGGCCATGGGAAAGAAAACGAGAAAACTTGGAGGGAAAACAGCTTTATTTAGAAGGACATGAAGCAGAAGTTGTTGCTAAAACCAAGTAGCTAAAACCAAGACTGAAAGCCTCTTGAAGATTCAAGGGAAGATGGAAATTGTAATGTCCAGCCAGAGTGGTCATCAGCCTGCCCAAGCTCTTTATTCAAGAGCACATCATCACGCTTTTGAAACCTCAGAGATCCCCTGCAGATAGGCTCTTGCTCTAATCCTTTCTCCCAAAGCAAGGATACATGCAAGAAGCAGCACAGCAGTGGAAATGTCAGAAGACATTTTTCTCATCCCTCTAAATGGCAGTGTAACGGTGAAATATGTCCATGGTTATTGTGACTCTGAATAATGTGGAAATAAAACATCTAGGTTTTAAAACATACCAACTCCTTCACTGAATGTAATGAGTACCTGTTATATGTCCACACTGTAAGATACAGACATAAACCAGACAACCTTGGCTCCTGCCCTTGTGATGCTTACATTCTAGGATGGAAGACGTACACTAAAAAGTTTATTATCAATTGATTATTTAATTATGAGAAATGCTTCAAGGAAATAAAGAGGGGGACATAAGTATGTATATAAATACAGCAAGTTGGCCTGGGCTGCAGAGATCAGGAATGCATTTTCTTCTTAAAGTGATATCTATCTACAAAAAATTATGGACAGATTTACTAGTAAAATAAGTTTATCTCTGCAAGTTGGAAAATTGTCTACAGACCATCCTATTTCACCCTTTGGTTTTAATTAGATTTTAAAATATGTATTAAAATTTAAAATATGCATTTTTTTGTTGGAGTATAATTGCTTTACAATGTTGTGTTAGTTTCGGCCGTAGAACAAAGTGACTCAGCTATATGCATACCTATATCTCCTCCCTCTTGAGCCTCCCTCCTACCACCCCCACCCCACCCCACCCAGGTCATCACAGAGCACGGAGCTGAGCTCCCTGTGCTTTACAGTAGCTTCTCACTAGCCATCTGTTTTACACATGATAGTGTATATATGTCAGTGCTACTCTCTGTTTGTCCCACCCTCCCCTTTCCCCCACTGTGTCAACAAGTCCGTTCTCTAGTCTCCATCTCTTTTCCTGCCTGGCAAATAGGTTCATCAGTACCATTTTTCTAGAGTCCATATATACGTCTTAATATACAATATTTGTTTTTCTCTTTCTGACTTACTTCACTCTGTATGACAGACTCTAGGTTCATTTACATGACTACAAATGACCCAGTTTCATTCCTTTCATGGCTGAGTAATATTCCATTGTGTGTATGTACCACATCTTCTTTATCTATTCATCTATCGATAGACATTTAGGTTGCTTCCATGTCCTGGCTATTGTAAATAGTGCTGCAATGAACATTGGGGTACATGTATCTTTAGGTCTTCTGCCCATTTTTGTATTGGGTTTTTTGTTTTTTTGATATTGAGCTGCATGAGCTGCTTGTAAATTTTGGAGATTAGTCCTTTGTCAGTTGCTTTGTTTGCAAATATTTTCTCCCATTCTGAGGGTTGTCTTTTCATCTTGTTTATGGTTTCCTTTGCTGTGCAAAAGCTTTGAAGTTTCATTAGGTCCCATTTGTTTATTTTTGTTTTTATTTCCCTTTCTCTAGGAGGTGGGTCATAAGGGATCTTGCTGTGATTTATGTCATAGAGTATTCTGCCTATGGTTTTCCTCTAAAAATTTTATAGTGTCTGGCTGTACATTTAGGGCTTTAATCCATTTTGAGTTTATTCTTGTGTATGGTGTTAGGAAGTGTTCTAATTTCATTCTTTTACATGTAGCTGTCCAGTTTTCCCAGCACCACCAGTTGAAGAGGCTGTCTTTTCTCCATTGTATATTCTTGCCTCCTTTATCAAAGATAAGGTGAC